>NW_023605016.1:0-29301 GCF_014898055.3 Talpa occidentalis
TGGTGCACGGATACATTGGTGACGGAAATTCTATGGGGACTACACTGAGGGTGGGGAGCAAATATTGTTTAAAAAACAATGATGTGAAAATAAAAAATTTTAAAAATTAAAAAAAGAAACACTTGTCAGTTACGAATTCATTTAACTCCACCAATATTTATATGTTATGTGCTTGGTGCTGTGTACAAAACAGAGACATTCCTAACTTCAGAGAGCTGCTTTCATGCAGGAGACAGTGAATAATAAAGACAAGAAACCCACCCCATCCTGTAGCGGGGCTGAGAGGAGGGACAGGCAGGGAGCAGGTGGGGCAGCAAGAAAGGGGGTTGTGGGGGCAGCTGTGTCCATCAAGGGTCAGTGCAGATGGTGGGATGGAAGCAAAGCCCTGGGAAAGGGATGTTCGGGAGTGAGGTTCCCATGGAGGGACAGCCTGTGGTGGGCTGGCTGGTGCCAGGGTCAAGGCAGAGGGGTGAGGATCAGCTAGAGCAGAGGAGAGGGAAGACTCAGGAGTGGGTGTCAGAGGTCTGGGAAGGGCCACCCTATGAGGCTGGGGTACTGTGGGGATGGGGAGCCCTTGCCAGGCTGTGAGCAGACCAGGGCCTGGTTCAGCTCCCAGGGGCAGAAGAGACTAGTCTGTGTGTCTCAGGTGAGACAGGAGGGGCTCAGGCCAAGCTGGGGCTGGGGCAGCACAGGTGAGAAGTGCCTCTTTGGAGGTGCACAGGGGCTCTCCGAGGACAGTACAGTCCTGTCCTGTCTTCCCAGGCCTCATCAGGTAGAGGGCTCTGACTGGGGAGCAGGCTGGGTGAAGCTTTCTCTTTTTTTTTTCAATCGAGGTAACATTAATTTACACACTGCACAAGATGTGAGGTATAGAGCTTCTCAGCAGGCAACTGTATATTTCACACACACCCACCAGCAAAAGTCCAATCACAATCCTTCACCAAGATATTCCCTCTACCCTCCGTCCCCTCTGGTGACTGCCATTTTGTTGTGGTTGTTGATTGCTTTTTTCCCTTCATATTCCACAAATGAGTACAATCCTATGGTATCTGTCTTTCTCAATTTGACATAGCATAATTCCCTGAAATTCTATCCACATTGTTGAAAATGGCGAGATTTCTTCTTTTGCAGTATCTGAGTACTATTCCATTATGTGTGTGTATGATGTATGTAAATCACATTTTGTTAATCCTTTCATCTGTTCTTTAGAACTTGGGCTGTTCCCTATTTTGGCTATTGTAAATAGCACTGCAATGAAAATAGGGGCCCTGTCTCATTTTAATAAGTGTTTTCTTATTCATCAGGTCAATATCCAGAGGTAGAATACTGGATCATATTGCAATTCTTTTTTATTTCTTGAGAACCACCATATTGTTTTCCCAAATGGCTGCACCAGTTACATCCAACCAATAGTGCACAAGGGTCCTTTAATCCTTGTTCCTCACAGAATTTATTTCTTGACTTTTGATAATAGACATTTTTACTGGTGTGAGTGGAAATCTAATTGATTTTTTCAAATGTTGACCCATCCTTGTGTTGCTGAGATAAACCCCACTCAGTCATGACGTGTGATCCTTTTTCATGTGTAATTGAATTTGGCTTGCTAAGGTCTTGTTGAGGATGTTTGCATCTATGTTCATCAGGGATTGGTCTGTAGCTTTCTTTTTGTGTGATGTCCTTCTCTGCTTTTGGTATCAAGGGAATGTTGGGCTCCTGAGATGTGATGGCAGCATTCCCTCTTCCTCTTTTTTTGAAGAGTTGAAAATGTCTGGTCCTGGGCTTTGATTTTCAGGAACTTTTGATTCAAGTTTTAGTGTCTTTGCTTGTAGTTGCTTTGTTCTGAATCTTCCTGACTCAGTCTCAGAAGGTTGTATACTTCTAAGAATTTGTCACTTTCTTCTAGGTTATTTGAGGTCATTCAATTTATCGACATACAGATATTTGGCATTATGATGTATAGATATTTGGTATTATGATCCTTTGTATCCTAATGTGTCTGTTGTAACTTCTCCCCTTTTGTTTCTTATTCTATTTATTAGGTTTTTTTTTCCTTTTTTTCTCCTTGAAAGTGTAGTAAAATACTTGTCTATTTTGTTTATTTTTTTAAAGAACCATATTTTGGTTTCATTGATTTTTTTTTTAATCTGTCTTTGATTTCTCTGTCATTTATTTTGCTTTAATTTTTTTTTTCCTTCTACTGTCTCTTGGTTTCATTTGTTCTTTCTAGCTGTTTAGATTCTTTACCTGAGCTCTGTCTTTACTCTAGGTGTGGCCTGTATTGCTCTATATTCCCCTTTAGTGCTGCTTGTGCTGTGCCCACTGATAGGTTGTCATTTGTCTCAAGGTATTTTTAAATTTCTTGGTTGATTTCCTTCTTAACCCAAGAGTGATTTGGTAGAGTGTCGTTCAATCTTCACACGTTATTTCCCACCCTGGTTTCCTTTTATATTTCTTCGAGTTTGATACCATTGTGATCAGAGAGATACTTATATGATTTCAGTCATCATGAATTTATGACACTTGTTATGTGACCCAACAAATGATGTATTCTGGAGCCTATTCCAGGTGCACCTGACAACAATATTATTTAGCTTTTTGGAGTGTAGCGCCCTATAAAAATCTACTCAGCCTGGATGGTCTAATTTCTCACTTAAAGTTATAGTTTCCCAGAGTTCTGTCAGGTGGTGTGTCCTTGATGAAAGTGGAGTGTTGAATTTCTTTACCACTCTTGTGTTGCTGCCAATATCTGTTTTCAGATTTGTTAATAGTTGCCTTATGTACTTTGCTGCTCCTTTGTTTGGTGCATGTGTACTGATGAGTGTTATGTCTTCCTGATTTAGGATTCCTTCATCGTATGATGTTCATCTCTGTCTCTTGTTACCTTTTTTGCTGGAAGCTTATTTTATCTTATATGGCAGCCCCTGCAATTTTTGGGGTGCCCCATTTTCTTGTGTTTTTCCCGAGAACTGTTTTGATCCAGTCTCCTGGAGGCAGCATAAAGTTGGGTTTTATTTTTTGATACAACCAGTCACTCTGTGTCTTTTTCTTTGGTGAGTTCAATTCATTTCCATAAAGGGTGATGACATGATGACTTACTACTGTGCTTTTGTCTTTAGTCAAATCCAGACAAGAAATGTGTGGTATCTGGAGCCACTGGTGAGGGCTCCAGGCTCACTGCCTCCTTGGTCCCCTGGTCAGTTTGGAGGATGGTGTCAGTCCAGAGGCCCAGACATTAGCCAGGTGGCTGGGGTTCAGACATGGACACTGCCATAACCCCCAGTCTCTATGTCCTTGTTTCTGAGAGGGTGTGGGGGAGGGGTATCAGGACAGTATCACTTCCCAGTTCACAGAGTTCTGGGGAGGGACCCCCGAGGTCACACAGGGAAAGTAACTGCTGAGGTCACATAGTCGGCCTTCAATCAGCTCCCTGAGCCACTTCTGTTCCTTTGCCCACTTCTGGCTTTCAAGACCCAGCTCCCATGTCCCCTTCCTGCTGAGGAAGGAAACTCTCTGGCTCTGCCTTGGCCCCCCTCTGAGGCAGCTACTGCAGCCCTTCTCTCCTTACACACCTCAGGCTGCAGGGCCTCCTGGGCGGGGTCATGTGGTTCTCTGTGACCCCAGCACACAGTGGAGTATGTTCCTGGGCAACAGCATTCTTTGGGCTTGGGGACCCCAAATGCCTGACTGCAAGTCTGTGCCATCAGGGTCACCTGGGGTGTATTTATAAGAGAGAAGTTCCCAGGCCTGTTCCCAGAAGCAGAGAGTGGGATCTGGCTGCCCAGGGCTAGGGAAGGGAAGATCCTTCCACACTGATCACAGCCCTTCAGATCCGCTAACATCTCGTCCCCATCACAGCCTCGTGGGACCCGGAGCTGGAGCCTCTGAGTGAGGCCCCTCCTGCCGCCTCCCCCTCAGAGACTGTGGAGACGCCAGATCTTTGTTTTAGGTGCAAAGTATGAAGTGATTTGGTACAAACCAGTAAAATATTCAGGCGATAAAGTGATTAGTGGCTATTTTCTCAAAAGAAACAGGTGCTCCAGAGTAGCTCACATGACAGTCAAGGTCCTGATAACAATGAGCTGTCAGGCCAGGATTCCATGTCCCTTGAAGTGTCCTTCAAATTAAACGTGATTGTAAAAACTATTTCTACTGCTTTTAGATTCCATTTAATTTTGCTGTTCATTTATTTTTCACACTATCCCCAGAGCAGTGTCTGCAGAGTCATGGCACAGAAGGGCTCTCTGGCTTCCTGCAGATGTGAGCGGGGCTGACTCTGACCCACCTGCAGGGAGTGGAGCCCTGGAGCCCCAGAATCAGCCTCCAGGGTTGGTCTTCCAGGGTGGCTCAGGCCTTGCTCTGCTCTCCTCTTGGAACCCTGAATCTCCCTGGCACCCCAGCATTCATGCACTGAGGGGGGATATTCTGCATTGGGGGATTCCCTTATACATCTATATCCCCATCTCTCTGCCATCTGCAGCATTAAAACAAAATATCTAAGTTCCTTTAATGGAAAGGAACTTCACTACAATTAGTGTGCAACAAAGAAAAAGGAAAGAATAAAGTTTCCAAATCAAGCACCAAAGTCACCATCCTCTTGTGGGTAAATGTTCAGCCAAACGAGGTTGGCCGAAAGCAGGGCCAGAAAGCCTGTCACAGTCTAAAGCACCTCCTGGTGTGGATCCATAGAAAAGGGTGGACGGGGCTGACAAGTCTGGAAGGAAAAACCAAAATCAAGATAGAAGCTGCCATTGTCACCTCCACATGGATTTCTCACCCACATCTGTGTCACCCAGTCCAAGGCCAAGAAGCAAGTGCAGCTTCTCAACCCCATGTGCCTCCCCCAGGTTTCCTTCTGCCTCCATCCTGCTTCCTTCTTCCTCAGCCTCCTCTCCAGCTGCTTCTCCCTGCTCAGCTCCACCCTCCTTGGGTGGGGCAGGAGCCTGGATCCTCCCCTGGGGAGGATCCCCTCTGTTACAGTCCTCTCCATCACCAGCCTGTGTGTGAGTGACACCAGCCCTGCAAGGACGGGCAAGGCCCCAGATGTGCGCAGTCCTCTGGGCAGTTACAGGCCAGCACTGCTGCATCCCCCCAGGGGAGACAGACGCTCCAGGCCCCAAGTGAGAGCCCATGTCACCCACACCGACCTTCCCCCTCAGAGTCCCCTGTGCTGCCCCTTCCCTGCCCGGTCCTCTCTGGCTCCCCCTGCACCCCTTTCCACCTCTGTCCCCTAAAGTCCCCATTTCCATCCTCTGCTCTCTTTCCAGGAGCCTCCCCATCCTCCTAGCCAGTGCCCTGGGGGCTCTCCTAGGCCCTCCCCTGATCCAAAGGATGGAGAATGTCAGGCGATTCCCAGGAGGAGGGGCTTTCGTCCTTGGAAGAAGAAGCAGAAACAAATTACAGGGACTCTGGAATCTAAGTTTTCATCCCAACAGACTGAGGCAATCTTTACATTTGGGGATTTGCCCAGAACCTAGGAACCAGTTATATCCTGGAGACCACTGGAAACTAAAAATAAGGACACTGATCTTTGCCTTCACTATCACTGCTTTGGGTGATGTGTCTGTAAAGATGTCTTTGATGTGCATATCACGTAGTGTTTCGCCTATATTTCCTTCTATGTATTTTATGGTTTCAGGTCTTATGTCTAGTTCTTTAATCCATTTTGAGTTGATTTTTGTGTATGGTGTGAGATAGTGGTCAAGCTTCATTCTTTTACATGTAGTGACCCAGTTTTCCCAGCACCATTTATTGAACAAACTTTCTTTGCTCCAATGCATATTCTTTGCTCCTTTGTCAAAGATTAGTTGACCATAAATCTGTGGGTTTATTTCTGGATTTTCTATTCGATTCCATTGGTCTGTGTGTCGTTCTTGTTCCAATACCATGCAGTTTTGATGATTATGGCTTTGCAGTATAGTTTGAAATCTGGGAGTGTGATGCCTCCATTCCCTTCTTTTCTTTTTTTTTTCAGAAGAGCTTTGGCTATTCAGGGTTTTTGGTGATTCCATATAAATCTCATCAATAATTGTTCTATTTCTTTGAAGAATGACATTGAAATTTTTATTGGAATAGCATTGAATCTGTATATTGCTTTTGGTGGGATGGCCATTTTAATAATGTTTATTCTTCCAATCCATGAGTAAGGGACTACATCAAATTAAAGAGCTTCAGCACAGTGAAAGAGACAATAACAAAAACAAAGAGAAATCCCACCGAATGGGAGAATATTTTCGCACACAACACTAATGATAAAGGACTGATCACAAAAATCTGCAAAGAGCTAATGAGACTCAACAACAACAAAGAAAATAATCCAGTCAAAAAATGGGCAGAAGAGCTAAAAAGAAACTTCTCTGAAGAGGAAATGCAAATGGCCAACAGGCATATGAAAAAATGTTCAACATAATTCTTGTAATGAGGGGAATGCAAATCAAAACTACCATGAGATACCATCTTACACTAGTGAGAATGGCACATATTAAAAAAAACTAGCAACAACAAATGTTGGGGAGGTTGTGGAGAAAAAGGAACTCTCCTGCACTGCTGGTGGGAGTGCAAACTGGTCCAACCACTATGGAACTGTGGGGAGATTTCTTGACCTACCAAACATAGAGCTTCCATATGACCCAGCAATTCCACTCCTAGGTATTTACCCAAAGGACACAGAAACATCAATTCCAAAGAGCACTGCACCCCTATGTTTATAGCAGCACTGTTTACAATAGCTAAGCTTTGGAAACAACCCAAATGCCCAAAAATAGATGACTGGATCAAGAAGATGTGGTACATATATACCATGGAATATTACTCAGCATTCAAAAAAGATAAACACATGCAATTTGCAGCAACATGGATGGCGCTGGAAGGGATCATGCTCAGCGAAATAAGCCAGAAAGAAAAAGAAAAATACCGCATGGTCTCACTCATAGCAGGAATCTAGAATACTTAAATAAGGGACCAGGAAAATGAATAACTCTAAGAAAGTGAAAATCAAAATCAACAAACAAGTATGAACCAGAGACACTCTGTGAGGAGTGGGGTGAGGGGAGGGGAGGGATTGGGGTCAAAATAAGGGGGTGGCAATTGTATGGGGAATATAAAAATAAAATATATATATAAAAAAAAATAAGGACTTCTGACCTGACACTGGACTTGGGCGCCCCCTTGTGTGCAGATCCCTGTCCTGCCGCTGGGGCCCAGGGAGCCTGGGAGGGCCTGGCTGAGCAGGAGAAAGGGCGGCTCTGGGCTCCTGTGCTCAGCCCTGTGGCCACACGGGGGCGCTGCCGCGCTGCTCCAGATTCTGGTGGAGCCACCAGGTCGGGGCGGGGGCTGAGGTGGGCAGAGTTGGGGGTCCTGGGGGCGGCGTCCTGGGGAGAGATGCTCTGTGAGGAGTCAGAGAAGCAGGGCTCAGAGGAGAGGAGACTCCGGAGCCTGCCCTTGTGTGAAGTTTCCGTCTTTTCTCCCAGAACTCCTCTCTCCAGTCCCTGGGTGGTGATACCTGGGAGAACTGGAAAAGAGAAAATTTTTTTCTTCCACAACCTATTCAATATTGAGGGCATTTAAAAAAAAAATATTTAGGGCCTCCCTGGCGGCTCAAGGAGCTAAGACACAGCAGTATGAAGCTCTCCGCAGCCACTACGGCATGAGTTTGATCCCCAGCCAGGGAGCTGCCCATATGGCACGTCAGACCTCCCCTGTCTTGTCTGCTCTTCCCTCAGCAGTGCATTTCAGTACATCTGCCTGTTCAGCTCCCCACCCTATCTCTGGTGAATCCTCTCACCTCCACATTTCTGGCCTGCACCCCAGTTCTTGTATGCATAAATAAATCGTTATAAAAAAATAAATTGATCTTAAAAAATAACATTATAGAATACTATCAGATTTATAGAAAAGTCGCAAAGGCAGTACAGGTCTTGTTTATCCCACACCATTTCCGTTTTGTTAACATCCTACATGAATACTTTTATTTTTTTACAACTAATGCAGCAATGTTGACATAATTACTAAACGCCATACGTTCATTAATTTTTGCTTATTCTCCATAATCCCATTCAGTTTGCCTGGATGACAGTTTCTCAGATTTCCCTTGTTTTTATAACATTGACACTGGTGAGGAGTGATGTTTGGGAGAGGTGTTGGGGTCACAGATGGGGGTTCTTGGGTCACCTCTAAGAAAAGCGTCACCAGAGTCCTCCTTTCAGTGGCGTGTGGGCACACACACACACACACACACACACACACACGGAAAAAAGAAGAAGCTGCTTGTGCAGACACAAGCAGGCAGGAGGAGCTGCCCCTGGAGTGGGCGGGTGTGTGAGGAGAAGCCTGCAGGCCCCAGGCAGAGCCTTGGAGCAGAGCTGCGTCTTCCTGGGGCAGAAAGCGCACTGAGGTAGTGTTCTAGTTGGGAGGGCTCATTCCTTTGTGGGATTGTCATCTGTTGTTAAATTAATTACTTCTATGGTGTGACTAGGCTGATTTGTCAGGAGCAGCGAGTCTCTGCAATGGCTCCATCCCCACATCCCAGCTCTGGTCTGCGCCTCCTTATACTTCCTGTAGCATCTGATACTTGCTATGGCAGTTGGCCCGGAGCGATTTTCATTTCTATAGTTGGTTTAATAACTGCTAATCAATTCTACCCCCACCTCTAGTTTCTGGTCATGTGACCCCTCCACCCTAAATTTCTTACTCTTAACCTCCATCAAGGAGCACTGTTCAGGACTATTGTCCCTCAACTTGGTTTTTTTTTTTTTTAATTGGGACTCTGGATGTAGGGAAGCAGACCCCAGGGGTGCAGGGCCATTGTCCACTGAACACGTCAGTGCTCATCATGTCCACCTGACTCATCACTGATGGCGTTAACCTTCAATGCCAGACTAAGGCAGTGTTACCCAGGTACCACCTTACGCTTGTGAGAATGACCCACTGAAGAGTGTGGAGAAAAGGAACTCTGGTACATGGTGGGTCAGAATGGAGACTGGTCCTGTTAGCCAGCAGAATGAGGGGTTCCCTGGCCCCGCAAACCTGCGCACTTGACATGAGTTGTGTCATCAGCTGCATAAAGACAAAACATACTCTAATGCATAACACCTTCATTAGAAAAGAAAATTAATACAAATTAGTGTGCAATAGAGAATTAGTGTGCAATAGCAAAAGAGAAGAGAAAGAATATAGTTAGAATAGTTCCCAAGTGAAGCACCCAAAGTTACCTGTCCCCTCATGGGTAAGGCCCTGCCAAACAGGGTTGGCCCAAAGCGGGCCCGCTGAGGCCCGGAGGCCTGCCACAAGTCTAAGGCACCTACTGTAGAGACCCATGGGAAAGGCGCAGGAGGGGCCAGGCAAGTCTGGAAGGAAAAGAGCAAAGTCAAAATCCACAACAAGATAACAGCGGCCATTGTCAGCCTCCCCTTGAGTCTCTCATGCACGTCTTTGTCTCTTTCATGTGTCTCTTTCCATGTCCCCAACTCCCTGGCACAAGTCCAAGCCTGAGGAGCAAGAGTGGCTTCTTCTTGGAATGTCTCTCTGCTCCATGCGCCTCCTCCAGTCTCCTCTCCCCATCTTGCTCCACGTCTTCCTCCTCTTCTTAGCTTCTCCTCCCTGCTCAGCCCCACCTTTCCTCGGGCGGGGCAGGACACCTGGAACCTCCTTTTTCTATGGAGAGCACATGGTACAGCCCTGGCCCTGTGGAGAACAAACGAAGGTTCCTCAAAATATTCAAAATAGACCTGTCACCTGGTCAGGGACTCCATTCCTTGGTGTTTATCCAAAGAAGGCGAAACACTAATTCCGAGGAATATGCGCCTCCTGTGGTCACTGCAGCGCTGTCCACCATAACCAAGCAATGGAGACAACCTAAGTGCCCAACGGCAGATGAGAGGATAAAGAACACGAGCTTTATACCCAGTGGAATACTACCCAGCTGTGAAAAAGATGGAATATTGAATTTGCAACAACATGGACAGATGTGGATTGGATTATGCTACGTGAAAAAATTTGAAAGAGAAAGTTAAATACTGGATGATTTCATTCATATGTGGAATATAAGGAGACAAAGCAGGCACAGATGAGACTAAACCAAAACAAACTCTAGAAATACGAGTGCAAAATTGAAGCTATGGAGTGGGGTGAGAGCAGGCAACAAGGTAGGAAGAGGGTCCCATGGACTGTGGTGGAGGACTATGGATGCCCTTAGGTGGGTGGGAAGTGATAATGGACATCTGAAGAGGGTGACCCTGGGCCTCTGCACACATGCAGTTTGTAAATCAATGTTACCTCAACTCAGTAATACAACGAGGGGAAAAAGAAAAGTTCTTAAGCAAAAGAAAAAAAGTAACTTGTCCTCTCCATCAATCACTGACCTCAGGACTTTGCCTTCGCCTCCTCACTGTCATGAAGGCTGAGGGGCTGGTTTCCCACAAGGTCAGAGGCAGGAGGTGCAGGGACTCCTGGGGCTGCTCAGACCCCGCTGAGTAGAGACACTGCAGAGAGGGCGGCTCTGAGGGGACCAGAGACAGAGGGTCAGAGTAACCCCAGTGCTGAGCGAGCATCTGGTTCCCAAGGAGAGGGGAGTGTGTGTGTGTGTGTGTGTAACAGCAGAGACAGGATACACAACATAAGTTTATGGGAAGTCAATTAACATCAAGCTCCAGAATAAATTAATTCAAATCACACACAGAGTAGAGAGTGTCAGAACAACACCTCAGTAAATATAGTTCCATGGAGGAGCAGTTTTTGAACAGGACTGAAGAAGCATTAGACCTGAAGAAGAGGAGGAGGTTTAGAAATACCTCATGGTTGGCTTGAGGTGTAAGGAGCTGGGCAGGACCCTCCTCCAGGCCCCGCCTACAATATGGTGGTACCTTCACCCTGACAGCTCCCTCCCCCAAACCCCAATTTTTTTCTCCTTTGGAGTCACCATAGAAAACCCACTGGCCTCAGAGTCAGGGAGCACCATGGGCTGCAGCTACTTTCTCTCTAGACCAGAGCTGGAGGGAGCCACACAGGGGGAGGGAGGAGTGTGTGCCCTGCTGGCCTGGCCCAGGGGCAGGATTAGCCCAGGTCACCCCAGTTCCTGAGCTGAGCCTTTGTCCACAGTCCAGGAAGGGAGGGGGAGATGGAGCAGGGTCTCCCTCAGCTCCTGGAGGAAGGTGTAACATTAGGTGGGTGAACTTAGGTTTCTTTCTCATTCTGGGCCCCCCCAACTCCCCAGGTACCCCTCCATGGGCAGCAGGGAGAGGATCTCAGATAACCCCAGGCTGGATCCCGCACCTCCCTCCCCACTATAGTGTTCAGGATGAATCCCCTTGTATTCATGGCCACACTGGAGGAGAGCACAGAAAGGTAAGTATTATTATTGTATTTGCAAGTGATTAGAAGGAAGATTTTTTACTGTAAATGCTCTTTTATTTTTGTTGTTGCTGTAACAGTGCTGTGCAATCAGAAAAAAAACCTGGGAGAGGGAGAAAGTGTGGAATTGAGTTTTCATGATGCAAACAAACAAAAAAAAAAATGTGCCCTCCTTGCTCGCAGATGTCTGCTGACCCTGTCCGGCAGTGTTATTTACTGAGGGCTGGGTTACGGTTGGATGTTGAGGCCCGAGGCATGGGGTGTCCACTCCTACAATGATTAGCTCCTTGCTGTCCTGTCCACGCTAGCTGACTCTCCCTTTCTTCTGTCTCTGTGTTCCTCTGACTCTGATTTTCTCTCTGCCTTTTTGGTCCGTCCTCAGCTCCTTCTCTCTGTTTGTCCCGGTCCTTCTCTTCATGCCCGTTTCTGCCCCAGTGTTCTGTGTCCCCCTCTGTTTCTCTCTGGGTTCCCCGAGTGGTGCTGACTCTAGCTCAGCTCCCCTTAGGTGATCAGACAGTCCCCAGGCCCTGCGGCACCCCGTGAGAACAAGTTGGAGACTCCATGGTTCTTCTGCCGGTCGGGCAGAGTTCATACAGCTGAGGGGCTGTGGGGCAGGGTTGCTGGGAGGGGAGGACTGGGTGTGCCCTGTGCTCTCCAGTGAGGGCAGTGAGAGTGAGTGAGGGGATGGCTGCACCCCATGGGGACAGAGGCCCTTCCTGGCTCCGGGTTGCCTGAATGTTGATGAAAAAGACCTGGACGACCACAATCCATGTTGGGTGTGAACAAACTGGGCCCTGGGAAGAGACGCTGAATTTGGCCCTGGAGTCTGAGGCAAGGTTTTATTGATGGAACCTCCATCTAAACACGTGGGCTGAGCTATCACGAAGCACAGAACCTGAACAGAGGGCCTGCTGGGAGGCACAGGACAGCTCTGTGCTCTGGCTGTTCTGGCCACTATCCAGGCACCAGCCCTGAGGGCTGCTGATCCATCTCTGGCCATGCGGAGCCACTGTTTGCAGGGCTTGACAACAGGGTTCAGCAGAAACATGGCCCAAGAGGCTGTTTATCTTCAAATATTAACCACTGGATGTTTCCGGATCTGCAGACTAAATCCGGCACTATGTGCTGCCATCTACACGTCACAAGCTTTACCTAATGACCTGCAACCTGGCATCAAGACATCTATAATTCAACAATGATCATTTGTGTCCTAATAATTATAATTCCATAATAGACAACAATCTAGTCAATGAAATTGTAAAGTTGGATATCCCATTACAGCTCCACTCTGGATGACACCCTCTTCCTAAACTACATTCTTCTATGGACACATGTTCATAACATGGACTGTTGGATACAATAGTAATACTGTCCTGATTACACTGATGTCGTGATATAAATCTGATTTGATTAGCTATTAGTCATGGATGGCGCTGGAAGGGATCATGCTCAGCGAAATAAGCCAGAAAGAAAAAGAAAAATACCGGATGGTCTCACTCATAGCAGGAATCTAGAAAACTTAAATAAGGGACCAGGAAAATGAATAACTATAAGAAAGTGAAAATCAAAATCAACAAAAAACTATGAACCAGAGACACTTTTAGGGGGGCGGGGGCGGGAAGGGAGGGATTGGGGTCAGAATGGGGGCGCTGCAATTGTATGGGGAATATAAAAATAAAATTTATTATTTAAAAAAATAAAAAATAAAAAAAAAATAGTTGATAAATGAATGTAATGTAACAGAATTAGCTGACTGCTTTATACTCAAAATGTTTATTCTTCAGTTAGTTTATGCTTTAGTTTGAATTACCATGTTAATCCCTTCATCATATTGCTCTGTACTATTCTCAAATAGTTTCTCATTTAAAGCCTTTTTTCCGGGGCCTCCCCGGTGGCGCAGCAGTTGAGCGCTGGGTTGCGAAGCTGCCCGTGGCTTCTGCGGAGCCGGTTCGATCCCCGGCTGCTCCCAGGCCACAGAAGGAGGGTCCCACATGGTGCGCAGACCTCTCCTGCCGCCAGCTGCTCCCCTCAGCAGTGTACTTCGGTCCTTCTGCCTGCTCTGCTCCCTGCTCTGGCTCTGGTGAATTCTCTCACCCTCCCGCGCTTCTGACTGCACCTAGTGCTTGTATAAACAAAACAAACAAACAAATAAATAAATAAATAAAACATGCCTCTATTTAAAAAAAAAAAAAATAAAGCCTTTTTTCCTTGATCTGCTTTGCAGACTTTCCAAACAAAGACTGCCACCTTTTCCAATGTATTTTTTTTAAGCATAGAAGAACTGGGGCGTAGTCCAGAGGTGCAGTGGTTGAGAGGATTCACCAGAGAGAGTGGGGAGCAGAACAGGCAGATGTACTGAAATACACTGCTCAAGGGAGCAGCAGGCATGACAGGAGAAAGCTGCTGCACCCTATGTGGCTTAGCTCCCTCGTGGGGAATTGAACTCAGGCCATAGCAGGTGCAGAGCTGAGACTTACTCCCTAAGCCACCAGCGAGGCCACTTTCCCAATAATTTCTCACTGCGGTATTGGCCGTATAGAATTTACTACCAAATTAATGTGTCTTTACTGATCAATGAATCATGTAATAGGCAAGTTTTAGATTTAAATTAATTTGCATGCTTGTGTAAGGACTAGATACTACATGGTTGATATGAACAGCTTTTCTGGTGTTTAAGTGACTCTGAAATTGAAAAGAGTCTTTTTGGTAACTGTCAAAGTAAAAACTAATATGAAAATATTTAACCTCTCGTTCTTATTATAACAAAATGGAAAATAACAAATGGCAGGGTTTCACATGGTAGCCCTGAAGGATCGTGCTTTTCAGATCCCTTTTATCCATCTCTTCTAATAAGCAGCTCTTCATTATCTTTTTATGTTACAAGTTTGCATACTGAACCAGATTGCAATGAAATAACAGTCTAATGAAAAACACCACGTTTGATAGAGATGTAGGTCATTCTGTGCCCATAAATTTTAAGTAGTTGATAGAAAATTGGTCTCTAAGTAAGTGAGTTTTGTTTTATTTTCAAGTTAGGCTATAGTTTTGTCTGTGGGCAAACCATTTACTCTCCCTGGTATTATCTTTCTTCTAGCTAATTCTTGTGAGTCATAGTCTCTTCTGGTTCTACCGATATTACTGCAAATAGCAAGATTTAATCCGGTGGGGTTTTTTTAGTAGCTGAGTAGTATTTGTGAGTATGTGCACCGTATCTTCTTTTTTTTTAATATTAAATTTTATTTTTATATTCCCCCATACAATTGCAAACGCCCCATTCTGACCCCAATCCTTCCCCTCCCGCCCCCCACCCCCCAAAAAGTGTCTCTGGTTCATAGTTTTTTGTTGATTTTGATTTTCACTTTCTTATATTCATTTTCCTGGTCCCTTATTTAAGTTTTCTAGATTCCTGCTATGAGTGAGACCATCCGGTATTTTTCTTTTTCTTTTTGGCTTATTTCGCTGAGCATGATCCCTTCCAGCGCCATCCATGTTGCTGCAAATTGCATGTGTTTATCTTTTTTGAATGCTGAGTAATATTCCATGGTATATATGTACCACATCTTCTTGATCCAGTCATCTATTTTTGGGCATTTGGGTTGTTTCCAAAGCTTAGCTATTGTAAACAGTGCTGCTATAAACATAGGGGTGCAGGTGCTCTTTGGAACTGATGTTTCTGTGTCCTTTGGGTAAATACCTAGGAGTGGAATTGCTGGGTCATATGGAAGCTCTATGTTTAGTAGGTCCAGAAATCTCCACACAGCTCTCCATAGTGGTTGGACCAGTTTGCACTCCCACCAACAGTGCAGAAGAGTTCCTTTTTCTCCACATCCTCGCCAACATTTGTTGTTGCTAGTTTTTTTAATATGTGCCATTCTCACTGGTGTGAGATGGTATCTCATGGTAGTTTTGATTTGCATTTCCCTGATTACAAGTGATGTTGAACATTTTTTCATATGCCTGTTGGCCATTTGCATTTCCTCTTCAGAGAAGTTTCTTTTTAGCTCTTCTGCCCATTTTTGACTGGATTATTTTCTTTGTTGTTGCTGAGTCTCATCAGCTCTTTGCAGATTTTTGTGATCAGTCCTTTATCATTAGTGTTGGGTGCAAAAATGTTCTCCCAGTTGGTGGGGTTTCTCTTTGTTTTTGTTATTGTCTCTTTTGCTGGTGCACCGTATCTTCTTAACCAACTCATCTGTTGTTGGACCCTTAGGTTGCTTCCATCACTTTAGTATTGCAAATACTGTTACAATGAACAAGGGAATGCACATATCCCTTCATATTAGTGGTTTTGTATACTTCAGAGAGATATCTAAGAATGGGATTGCTGGATCATAAGGTGGAACTATTTTTAGTATTTTCAGAAATACCTATCCTACTTTCTAGGAAGGGAAACAGTCTTCATTTCCACCAACAGTGGAGTAAAGACATGGATATAAGTTCTGCAATCACAAAATACACAGAAAAACAAAAATGACTGAGTTCCTTAATCAGCCTTAGAGACGACTTTTGTCAATCACGTTGGCAAAGGAAACAAAAACAAATATAAACAAATGGGACAATATTAAACTAAAAAGTTTCTATAGAGTGAAAGAAACCACCATTAAAAAAAGACAAGCTAATGATTTGGAGAAAATACTTACACATGTCAGACAAGGGCTTAATATAGAAATTTTATAAAGAACTCATTAAACTCGTCACCAAAAGAACAAATGTCCCCATTGAAAAGTGGACAGAGATGTTGAAGAGCGCCTTGTCCACAGGAGACAGAGATGGCAGCAGGCCCATGAACGTGTGTTCCTCCTCTCCTATTCAGAAAGCAAATCAGACGCAAAATGAGCGATCATCTCCTATCTGTTAAGAGGGTTATTATCAAAATAGACAAGAAACAAGTGATGGTAAAGTTGTGGAGAGAAAAAATCTTTGTAGATTGTTGTTAGGAATTTCAATTGTTGCAATCATGGAAAATAGTGTGGCAATCCCCAACAAAATTAAGAATAGAAATATCGGGCCTCCCCTGGTGGCCCAGCGTTTGAGCGCTGGGCTGCGAAGCTGCCCAAAGCGTCTGCAGCGCCAGTTCGATCCCTGGCCACCTGGCGAGGGTCCCACATGGCGCTAAAGACCTCTCCTGTCATGCCTGCTGCTCCAATCAGCAGTGTATTTTGTCACTCTGCCTATTCTGTTCTCTGCTCTGGCTCTGGTGAATTCTCTCACCCTCCTGCACTTCCGACTGTACCCAGTGCTTGTATAAATAAAAAAATCCTAAAAAAAAAAAAAAAAAAAAAAAAAAGCAAATAGCAATTACATCTACCAAGTTGCTCAGGATAGAAAGTTTGGCAGCATCTTTAATTTCTGTCTTTCCCTCACTTTCTATATCCATCCAAATCAGCCCTATTAGCTAACATCCTAAGCAAAGTACCACTCTGACCCACTCCTCTCTCTTTGTCTACTGCAAGTTTCTCCGTTGTTTTCCTGTTGCATCTTGTTCTCCTACAATCTAGTTTCCCCAATGCAAAGAGATTTTCCTCAAACACAAATTATTCAATTCACTCCACTCGCCAACACCTCTCTCCATTTTCACAATGAGCATGAAGTTCAGGCCATCCCCCTGAATTATGAAGTTCTGAGTGACTAGTTTCTGTGAGTATCTTTGACTTTATCTCTCTGGTGGCCTAGGGGGCTTTCAAGCAATACTGGTTGCCTTTACTGGTTAATGGGACGTACCATCCACGCATGTGTGTTGCCCAGAGGGTATTTGGTCCAATCCCCTTCACCTCCTTTCTTCATTTTCCAAGTCCTGACCTGAGGCAGGCTGTGCCTCCCATGCTGTCTCTTGACATGGTCTGGGCATTGGGGGAGACTCCTGAGAAGCGGGGAGTTCCTGTGCTCCCCTGAAGAGGGAAAGTTGTACTTCCCAGAAGAGGGGAGTTCTTGCACTTCCCAAAGAAGGTCTGAACTGGGGAGTCTCCATGGCAATGCCTGCTAATGCTCTCCTCTTTGTTCTTGGTTAATGCAAAAGTAAGTTAGTTATTAACTGGCATGTGAAAACCTAATTCGGACCCAGGTGACAATTGGCTCATTGTTCTTACACATGAACTATCACAAAATAAGTAAAAATTGTTAAAGTTATAGTTAGGAAAGAAATGTTTCGGCCCTCAACAGACATATGAAAAAATGTTCAACATCACTTGTAATCAGGGAAATGCAAATCAAAACTACCTTGAGATACCATCTCACACCAGTGAGAATGGCACATATTAAAAAAACTAGCAACAACAAATGTTGGCGAGGATGTGGAGAAAAAGGAACTCTTGTGCACTGTTGGTGGGAGTGCAAACTGGTCCAACCACTATGGAGAGCTGTGTGGAGATTTCTGGACCTACTAAACATAGAGCTTCCATATGACCCAGCAATTCCACTCCTAGGTATTTACCCAAAGGACACAGAAACATCAATTCCAAAGAGCACCTGCACCCCTATGTTTATAGCAGCACTGTTTACAATAGCTAAGCTTTGGAAACAACCCAAATGCCCAAAAATAGATGACTGGATCAAGAAGATGTGGTACATATATACCATGGAATATTACTCAGCATTCAAAAAAGATAAACACATGCAATTTGCAGCAACATGGATGGCGCTGGAAGGGATCATGCTCAGTGAAATAAGCCAAAAAGAAAAAGAAAAATACCGGATGGTCTCACTCATAGCAGGAATCTAGAAAACTTAAATAAGGGACCAGGAAAATGAATATAAGAAAGTGAAAATCAAAATCAACAGAAAACTATGAACCAGAGACACTTTTGGGGGGTGGGGGCGGGAGGGGAAGGATTGGGGTCAGAATGGGGCGTTTGCAATTGTATGGGGGAATATAAAAATAAAATTTAATATTTAAAAAAAAAAAAAAAAAAGAGAAATGTTTCGGCCTGATAACTATGGAGAACAAGCTGCCCTGAACCAGCTGTGCTTGGAAACTATAGCCTAACCTGGGGGGTACCTGTTTGCGGCAACAATACATCTCTTGGTGTATGCGAAGGGCCAACAGTTCGCAGGTTGTGTGGATGTTAGGAATTTCTAGTTAAGAGTTAGACTTCAGTAGAACTTACATAGAATTAATGAGTTACTTTAGACCACTTTGAAGTAATTGATAATAGGGTAGATGAATTGAGTGCTAGAAAATGGGTTGATTTTAGTAATATAGCCTAACAATGGACTTTCATGTCTACTCCAAAATCAGGAAGGCTTGACAGGATGATTGATTGTTACTGAACATTGTACTGTCTTAGACAATTGATGTTAGAAAAAGAGTTATACCTAGGAGAGTAATTGTCCCTGTTGATTTTCTTAATCAGATTAAAGATCTGTCCTTTTGTAGTATGAGATCAAGAGGGTCTTTTGTATATTCATGAGAAAATATGTAATGATTGTTTCTGTTCTGCTTTGATGCTTATGCTGATGTAATCTTACTGCTCTCCTTAAGGTATAAATAAAGACCTGCTGAGACCCTCAGTAGGAGATATTTGCAAGAACTAAAGTGTTTGTGTCTTTCTCACTCCTACCTCGCTCCACTTCCCCTCAGCCCTTTGAGAGAAAACTTTCACCGACTCCGTCCTGTCCTCTCCTTTCTGAGATCCCTGACAGGACTTCTAGCTGGGGCTGGTCTCCAGCACTGACCTGGGTCTTTAGTCACAGTTCTGGAAACTTTCCTGTTCTGCAGGATTTGAAGATTCCTTTAGGCTTCTGACCTGACTGCTCCCTGGTATCACATGATGTTTCTTCTCACAAGTGGACAAGGAGGAAGCTACACTCAGGCTCCAGGTGAGTATGGATAGGAGTTTGATCCCTGAACGCCCCGGGGACAGTGTAGATGGAGACCATGGGGAGTTACACTCATCAGTTCCTCCTGTGGTCTCATCTCTGGCCAAGTTTTGTTGTGTTCTCCCCTGGGCAGTGGCAGTGTCCAGGGCTCTGAAGTGTATGTCAGCCCCTAAAGGTGAGACCCTGGAGGACTGCAGTAGGGGTGGGGATGAGGCATCGAGGCTGGGACTAGTTGATGGGGATGCTTTCAGGAGGACATCTTGAGAATGCAGTGGACCATTGATAATGTTAACACTCAGGTCATTCACCTGAATTTCTTCATGATTATTTTCTTTCTTTCACAGTGTGAGACAGCCTTGTGTTGGCCTGAGCATTACAGGATTTCTTTTTGCCCACATTTTGTGGTTTTATGATCCCCTGGTTTAAAACGCTTCACACCTGCGAGAATGGCCCATATCCAAAAGACCAGAAACTCAAGTGCTGGCAAGGATGTAGAAAAAAGTGGACAGTCCTGCATTGCTGTTGGATATAGACTGAGCCAGCCCTTATGGAAACAGTATTGAGGTTTCTTAGAAGAGTGAATGTGGACCCAGCAATGGGACCCAGCTATTCTACACTGAGGATCTACTCACAGGATAAATACTCTCCTGTGAAGGGCCCTGCACTCCCATCACCACTGCAGCACTGTTTACAGTAGCTAAGCTATGGGAACCACCTGAATGCCCCAGACAGGTGACAAATCAAGAAGAAGCTGGAATTACAGGTATACATGAATGTACATATACAAGTGATGTATGTCCCGGTATAATGAAATAGCATCCACGGTCAGAAAACATAACTCATGCCACTGCAGCAACATGGATGGAAGAGGGGTACATCAAAAAGATAAAGAGAAATCCCTCATATATGGATGGAGGGAAAGCAAACGAAGGGCCAGATTAAACCAAACTTCAAAACTAACCCTTGAGCCCCACCAGGCTTCGCCTATTGCTGACCAGGGCTGCAGACCAGCCCAGGCTTCCTGGCCCAGCAGCGCTGGATGGTGGACAGACCCTCTGTAGTTTGGCATCACTCATTTGATGACAAAGCCTGACTCCCGCTGACTAAGTCCCCCATTGTGTCTTGTTGCACCTGCACCACCACTGGGTCCCCAGCCTCTGCTGTTTGCTGGGTCTGAGATGGATCTTGTACTTGATGCTGCAGGTTATGACTTTTTAATGCCACTTATATATCCCCCACATGGCCAGAAGGAACATCTTCCAACAAATTTTTGTTCTCCTGATAGTAACAAATCTTGGTGCCTTTAACCTGTATTTTCTTTTTTCAACAATGAGTTATTATTTATCTATAATTCCCTAATGAAACATTCACATTTTTTTTAAGTTTTTTTTTTTTTAATTTTTGTGTAGAAGTACTGGGGTGAAGGCCAGAGGTACGGGTGGTGGGGGGTGGGCGCGGAGGGAGGTGGTGAGAGAATTCACCAGAGACAGAGTGGGGAGCAGAATAGGTGGATATACTGAAATGCATTGCTAATGGGAGTAGTGGGCAAGATGAGGAGGTCTGCTGTGCCATGTGGGTCAGCTCCCTGGGCCAGGATCCACTCAGGCTGTTGCAGTGGACCTTCTCAGTGGTAGTGCTGAGGCTTAACCCCTAGGCCACCAGAGAGGCCCAATACCCACAATTTTTAAAGAATCAAACTTGCAAGAAATTGTTTACTGTTATGTCATTACCATGGATTAAGTATTCCCACCATCTCACTGTTCTTGCTATAGCTGAGAGGATACAGCAAATTATGTGACAACATAGGAGAATTCCCAAAAGGCTAGATTCAACTCATTATTAGTGTATGGTCCACAAGCTGGCTTATTTAGTGCTACATCTTGGTCAATATCTGGACAATTTCTATTCATGATGATGACTTTTGTATCGTCAAATCTTTTAAAAAATATTTATTTATGCATACAAGAGTTGGGGTACAGGCCTGAGATGCGGGGGGTGAGAGGACTCACCAGAGACACAGCGGGGAACAAAACAGGCAGACTGACTGAAATCCACTGCTGAGGGGAGCAGTGGGCAAGACAGGAGAGGTCTGCCTCACCATGTGGGTTTCTCCCTGGTCGGCCAGGGATGGAACTCGTGCTGCAGAGGCTGCAGATAGCTTCATAGTGCGGTGCTTAACCCCTTGTGCACCAGGGAGGCCTGTAGCTTCAAATCTTAAGGCCGTTTATTAATGGCTCTGCTCAACATACACATCTTCACCTCTTCTTTGACTAAAAGTCTGGGCAATATTTTACATTGCGGGATTGGATTGGAGGCTCATTTAAAAATTCTTACTCCTTTCAAGGGAAAGGCCCACAGTTATGTGAAGGAGACAGAAGGAAAGCACAGCAGCCAGCAGGGAATGATAAAATGAGAAGTTATTCCATGGAGAGACTACAGAGTTTGGGCAGATGATTTCCCAATTATTAAATTATTTTTAAAGATTTATTTGTTTGTTTGTTTGTTTATACAAGCACTGGGTACAGTCAGAAGTGAGGGAGGGTGAGAGAATTCACCAGAGCCAGAGCGGGGGGCAGAGCAGGCAGAAGGACCTAAGTACATTGCTGAGGGGAGCAGTGGGCGGCTGGAGAGGTCTGCGCGCCATGTGGAACCCTCGCCCGGTTGCCGGGGACTGAACCGGCGCTGCAGAGGCTGCGGGCACCTTCGCAACCCTGTGCTCAACCACTGTGCCACCAGGGAGGCCCTATTAAATATTTTTAATGAAGGAAAATAATCTACATCCAGCCAGGAGATTTGGTAGCATTTGAAACTCCGCATTGAGGGCCCTGCTGAGAGATGGTCATGCTGAGAGACCAAGAGAAACCAACCTTCTGCATAAACACCAGGGGTGACCTAAGAGGTGACTGTGTCTTTCCAGCCAGTGAATATGTAACTCATATTGTCTGAACACTAATTTTTAAAAAGGTAGAGAGAAAGTAAATGATTGAGGGGACCAGGTTATGTCCTTTTCTATTAACCCACCACGTTCATTAAGAAAATCGCATTGTGGAATCACAAAAACCCCGAATAGCCAAAGCTCTCCTGAAAAAAAAAGAAGGGAATGGAGGCATCACACTCCCAGCCTTCAAACTATACTACAAAGCCATAATCATCAAAACTGCATGGTATTGGAACAAGAACAGACATACAGACCAATGGAATCAAATAGAAAATCCAGAAATAAACCCACAGATTTATGATCAACTAATCTTTGACAAAGGAGCAAAGACTATGTATTGGAGCAAAGAAAGTCTGTTCAATAAATGGTGCTGGGAAACTGGGTCGCTACATGCAAAAGAATGAAGCTTGACCACTACCTCACACCTTACACAAAAATCAACTCAAAATGGATTAAAGAACTAGACATAAGACCTGAAAACATAAAATACATAGAAGGAAATATAGGGAAACACTACGTGATATGCACATCAATGACATCTTTACAGACACATCACCCAAAGCAGTGATAGTGAAGGCAAAGATAAACAGCTGGGACTACATCAAATTAAAGAGCTTCTGCACAACAAAAGAGACAATAACAAAAACAAAGAGAAACCCCACCAACTGGGAGAACATTTTTGCACACAACACTAATGATAAAGGACTGATCACAAAAATCTGCAAAGAGCTGATGAGACTCAACAACAACAAAGAAAATAATCCTGTCAAAAAATGGGCAGAAGAGCTAAAAAGAAACTTCTGTGAAGAGGAAATGCAAATGTCCAACAGGCATATGAAAAAATGTTCAACATCACTTGTAATCAGGAAATGCAAATCAAAACTACCATGAGATACCATCTTACACCAGTGAGAATGGCACATATTAAAAAAACTAGCAACAACAAATGTTGGCGAGGGTGTGGAGAAAAAGGAACTCTCCTGCACTGTTGGTGGGAGTGCAAACTGGTCCAACCACTATGGAGAGCTGTGTGGAGATTTCTGGACCTACTAAACATAGAGCTTCCATATGATCCAGCAATTCCACTCCTAGGTATTTACCCAAAGGACACAGAAATATCAGTTCCAAAGAACACCTGCACCCCTATGTTTATAGCAGCACTGTTTACAATAGCTAAGCTTTGGAAACAGCCCAAATGCCCAAAAATAGATGACTGGATCAAGAAGATGTGGTACATATATACCATGGAATATTACTCAGCATTCAAAAAAGATAAACACATGCAATTTGCAGCAACATGGATGGCGCTGGAAGGGATCATGCTCAGTGAAATAAGCCAGAAAGAAAAAAAAAAAAAAACTGGATGGTCTCACTCATAGCAGGAATCTAGAGAACTTAAATAAGGGACCAGGAAAATGAATAACTATAAGAAAGTGAAAATCAAAATCAACAAAAAACTATGAACCAGAGACAGTTTTGGGGAGTGGGGGGTGGGAGGGGAGGGATTGGGGTCAGAATGGGGGGTTGCAAATGTATGGGGAATATAAAAATAAAATTTATTATTAAAAAAAAAAAAGAAAATGGCATTGTGTTTAATAACACCAAGGCTCAGCGCCATAACAAGGAAACACAAACACATGAATCAGGTGGTGCTTGGTGTCAGGAGTGAGCTCCATCTTCCCTGCTGGCCTGGCAGTGACCACTTGTCATACTTTGCTCACGGGGAAGCCTCAGCATGACAGCAGGTCTGATAGAATCTAGTAGTGACTGTGCAAGTGACCCACTTCCTAACAGGTGTGATGACACTGTCATCTCCCTACACACAGGAAGCTTCTTCTCTGATCATTGTCAAATGTTACATGTTACTGATCAATAAATAAAGTGGAATTAAAAAAAATATCTATACTACCATGATTCAGTCCAGATGTGGGATTATTTAGCTAAAGATTTTGATGGTTTTTATTTATTTTTTTTAAAGATTCATTTATTTATGCATACCAGAGCTGGGGTAAGGCCAGAGATGCAGGGGGTGAGAGGATTCACCAGAGACAGAGTGGGGAACAGAACAGGCAGACGACAGAAATACACTGCTGAGGGGAGCAGCGGGTGAGACAGGAGAGGTCTGCTTCACCATATGGGTTCTCCCTGGCCGGCCGGGGATCGAACTTGTGCTGCAGAGGCTGCGGTTTGCTTCACATTGCGGGGCTTACCCCTTGCACCACCAGGGAGGGATTTAAAACCTTCATGTAATAAGCTTAAATTATGTGAATCTAAATGTACTTACAAAGGGAAACTTGATGGCCATGTAGTATATTTGGCTGCTGGATTTTTCACTAAACTGATACTCTGGGCTTTTGCTATGTTTCAAGGTGAAAAATCTACACTTTTCTATAAAAGGAAATAATTGCCAAATATTTGGGCTTGTCAATGAAGATTGGTTTGGAATTCATCATCTTTTCTCTGAGTAAGATGTGGGATTAACAGTCCTTTCTGGACAGAGAGTGACACGGTGCAACTTCTCTTTAGAAGCCTCCGTCTGGCTGCTGTGCAGAATCAAGAGGTGAAGGTGAGAGGTGGGAAGATAGATGTGGGAAACTAGCACAGATTCTAGGATGGAAAATTTGGTAGCTTTATGGGGTGAGATCAGGAAAATAACAGGAAGTCGTTATATCTGGATATATTTAGAGGTGGACTTTACAGCATATCCTAATGTAACATCTGGGTTGTAAGAAAGGGGTGAGGATGCCATTCAACATTTCAGACTGTGAAGCATGTGAAGGAGAGATGCGGAGGGCCTGCTACTATCCCTAGATGGATTTCTCACTCATTTGATACAAATTTATGATGCAATTTTTTTTTCAAGTAAAATTTACTAAAGGCATTAATAGATACGTGTGAATGTGTGTATGTTTGTATATAATAGTGTAGTGTGTGACACTGACTCCAGACCCCTGTGGCTTACCCAGCTCTGTCCTGCCCCCTGAGTGGTGGAATGAGGGCTTTGTTGGTGGGGCTGCCCCAGTGGGCACAGCCAGAGGCCAGTGGGAGCAGGAGGCTGAAAGGGCTGGCAGCAGCAAGGGGGGTTTCCTGCCCTGGCACCCTGTGTGTGCGGGTGGGAGCTGGTGGGCACAGCTCTAGAGGTGGTGGCAGAGGGGGATTTCCAGCCAGTGGCAGGCAGCCTTCAGAGGGCCCCTCCCCCAGAGCAAGCCAGGGTTAAGCACAGGAGCCCCTAGGGCTTAGGGTCCCCCTCCCCTGCCCCCAGAGGAGCTGCTTCTGGGCAGCTCCAAGGCCGCCCTGCAGTGGGTGCCACAGGACAGCTTCGCTGAGGCCACCTCGTGGGCTAGGGATGAGAGCTGTGGGGGCCTCAGCTGGGTTTGAATGGACCCCACCCACCCTGGCAGGCTCCAGGAGGCTGCTGCTTGAGGACAGGGCCCAGGCCACCCTGACATCTGTGCCCACTGCAACCAGCAGAGGGAATGGCAGAGGGTGACAATAGGTGGGCACTTCACCACCAGCCCCCATTAGTGTCATGGACAAAGGCCGCAGCCAATCTGGCAGCAGAGGCTCTCTATCCCCCCCACACCACCCCAGGGCATGCAGCCCACTGGGGCTACAGCAGCAAGTTCCCCTTTGAGACCTGTCATGCTGCTGTCTGTCTGGCACCACCTCCTACTACTGTTGCCTCCTTCCAGTCCAGCTTGGCATTCAGACTGTGGCTGTGCCTGTTGGGGTGTCACCTCAGATGGGAGCACCCCCTGCGAGCACCTCCTGATGCCACTGAGAGTTGGATCCTGGCCCAGTGCTTGAGGCTGTGCCCCACCTCCAGGCCCTCCCTGACAGGACTGTACCACCTTGCATGGCAGCCTTAATTTGGGACTATTAGACACTGCGGACACTATCTGGGGTGAACAGCTGCCACTGAGCCCTTAGAAACTCTTTATTTCCCTGCTCTCCTGTTTGTTAATGAAACCTCATTGCTGTTCCCTGAGCCTGAGTGGTTGTAATTGAGCACATGGGTGAGAACCACAGACAGTGCCCTGTCCTCTACCTCACCTTTGTCCTTTTGAGAGGGGGCCAGGGAGGAAGGGCCCATACCTAGTACAGGAACCTGCAAACACACAGGCTGCACGCACACGCTACACGACTCATGATCTGTTTTCTTTGAACTAAAGCTCTTGTTTTAAACTGAGATCCTGCCCTGCTGATGACCCAAAGAGTGCCAGACACTGACGCCCTCTGATGTACCAGGGGCAGGATACCCAGGAGGTTGATGGCAAGTTCTGGGGCTGAACAGGATGGACACCAGGAGTGTCATCTGTGCTGGGCTGTTCTGGTGGGCTGTTTGCTCGGAACATAAAGGTTTGTCAGTGCAGAGAGCACCCAGAGACGCACAGGAGAGAGGCGTGTGGAGAAGGCCCCCTGATTCTTGGCTTTGGACTTGAACCAAGAACTTAGAGACGTGGAAGGAAACACCTGGAAGAGACACCGTGATGGCCTGAGATGGATCCCCTGCCAGGGAGCTGCCCACATGGTGCAGCAGACCTCTCCCTACTTGCCCGCTGCTCCCCTCAGCAGTGTATTTCAGTAGATCTGCCTGTTCTGTTTCCCACTCTGTCTCTGGTGAATCCTCTCACCAGCCTCCCCACCACCTCTGGCCTATACCCGATCTCTTCTATGCATAAATAAATCATTAAAAAAAAAGTTTGCATAAATCCAGTAAAGTTCTTTTCCCCTTCTCTTTAATAGACAATTGGAAATACGGATATGTTACCAAGGCTTTGTCTGGAATGTTGTGTTTCCAGAAACCAGACTCATCTCAGAGGCTGCAAGACAACAATAAACTGGCACTTATTTAAGGGTACAAGGGTCTGTCATGAGGGTAAAGAAGGCAACACCTTGGCAGGTCCAGAAACCCCAAATGTCATGGGAGCCTCATGAGGAATTTCCCCAAAGATACAGGTACTGCAGGCCAATTCTGGTGGTGAGAACTTGGTGTGGTCCTGAGCCTGACTCCTGGCTGTAAGGAGCTCTCAATCTGAGGGTTCCTGTATGAAGGTCTGACAAAGCAAGATTAAAAAGTCTGCATAATAATTTCTGTTCCTGATGAATTCATGCAAACTGACTGTGGCAGTGTAGTGTCTGGGTGAGGCCGGGGCTGATAACCAGTACTGGAGGCTGAACGTAATGGATACCAGGAGCACCAGCTGTGACGGGCTGTTCTGACGGCTGTTTGCTGTAACTGACTGTGTGTGACTGATTATAACGAGGCCAGCTGGAGATGCAATGGGGAAACAGGCCCATTAGGGTGCGATGCCCCCCCATTTTCTCAGATCAATGGCCTGTAATCTGAGAAGTGAAAGTGTTACAGGGCAGCCCCAATATAAAATGGGTTGCCTGACTGTGGGTCTTCACCCGCACGCTTAAAAGGGACTTATTAATACTCCACTGCAGGCACACACAAAGGTTAATAAAAGGTTTATTTACAAGGGAAGGGAATGAGGAAATGTACAACTCGGGAGAAAAGAGGGAGATAAAGTCTTAAATGCGTCTTACCCGTGTTCGCTGACATGGAATCCCAATGGCACACTGAGAGCTGGAGGTGAGCCAAGAGCCATGAAGACAAGGGACCCCCCCCCCACCCCGCAAGGCCCATGTGTCTGGTTTTATACAAACCTGGCTGCTTAACTCCACCCTCAGGTCCCAGCAACCCTCCCTTGGGTGATGATGGGATTTGTAGTTCCCAGTGTCTTCACAGCTTTGACTGGAGTGGGGGTGGGGTCCACAAAGCCTGTATGGAATTAGCTCAGGACATCCTTTCCCCCCAGCAATTCCCCCCTTTCACTTTTTGCCACCATTTCCATGGTGATGAAGATCAGTTATATGGATGCTGGGATACACAGTCTCAGATGAAAATTTTTCAGGGTTTCAGTGTGAAAAGAAAACCAGTCTTTCCAGGTATAGTCCATGTGGAAAGCAAAAGTCCTCCATTCCTAGAAAAAGAGTTCATCAGTGCAAGCCAAAACAAAAAACAAAAAACAACAAAAAAAAAAAATCTGAGGCATTAGTCAAAACAAGACATCAAAACATGTCAAATCACAAGAAAAAAGCTTAAAATTGGTTCAAATTATGTAAAACCATGTTCTCTCAACCTTGAGCCCAAATTCTTTTGACGGCACAGCAAAAGTTGCAAACTAAATCTACTTGTAAGCATATTACCTATTTTTGCATAAAATCATAGGGCAGAATAACTAAACAGCAATTTTAGCTGGCTTTTGGAATACTCAATAGGATCAGAGTGAACTCTTTGACATTTGGTCCATGTAGGCTTCAGGAACAAAGTTGGTCTCTTCAGACTCCACCTGGGCTTTCCTCTTCTTGTAGGGTACCAGGACTTTTTCATTTGCCAGGTTGTCCAGTCCTGCCAATGGAGCAAGCTTCCTCACCTTCTTTGGAGGTCTCTGGAACACTATGAACAAAGAAACAGGTTCTCCTCTTCTTGGTTCAGCTCTGCTTCAACTTCCTGAAGAACTCCACTCAAAGCCACACAATGAAACTCAATGTCCAATTTTTTAGTTTAAGCAGACAAAATCCCTCACAGAATTATGCAAAAACAGTCTCTGAGATAAGTAGTAAAAAAAATTACTACCACTATTTTTATGCTGTGTTGGTATCAAGGGGAGAGAAAATGTGAACACAAGTTAGCTCTGCTGAAAAAGAAAAAATTCAGCATCGCTGCACATCCTGGTCAGTCAAAACAAAATTTTTGTGGATTCAGAACAAAAGGAAAAAAAAATTTGCCGATATTATGTCAAAACTTAGTAAAAATCAGGTGTATCTCCAGATCAATTCAGTCCTTTGTAGGAAATTTTTACTCTCAACAATTCCATCACTAGGAATCTGTTGAGGCCTTTTACCCCTATTTTCTCCAGAAACAATTTCTGTTGATAAACATTGAAGTGTACAATATTACAGGCGACAATCACCATTGACAATTTACATACATAATCAGGTCAAGGTGTTACCCGCTTTCCCAAGTGACAATGCTTCCCTTCTAGTTTTCTCTACTAGGTAAGCCAATAGGACAAATTCATCTAATACCTTTCCCAGGAGGAAAGGGAGGAAATGTGGAGTGTCTCAGGAGCTCTACTGAGGTTCCACAAAATTTCCTTGCATCGGCCAATGACAGGCTACCAAATTGTACTTGG
>NW_023605017.1:0-55383 GCF_014898055.3 Talpa occidentalis
CTCCCCGGTGGCGCAGTGGTTGAGCGCTGGGTTGCGAAGCTGCCTGTGGCCTCTGCAGCGCCGGTTCGATCCCCAGCTGCTCCCCCGGCCACCGGGCGAGGGTCCCACATGGCGCGCAGACCTCTCCTGCCGCCCGCTGCTCCCCTCAGCAGTGTCCTTCGGTCCTTCTGCCTGCTCTGCTCCCCGCTCTGGCTCTGGTGAATTCTCTCACCCTCCCGTGCTACTGACTGTACCCAGTGCTTGTATAAATAAATAAAAATAAATCTTAAAAAAAAAAAGTATGTTTAAAAAAAAAAAAAAAAAAAAAAAAAAAGTGCTTCCTCACCAATATTTCCCCAAATTTTCTTCTTACGTATTTTTGGGTTTTGTTTCTAAATTTACCTCTTCAGTCAGGAGATTTGTCTTGTAAATGACAAGAGGTGAGGTTTATGTTTGTTTTCTTCCAGATGAAGCAAGAGTTTACCAGGCCACCGTTTTTTTGTTGAGTAAAATATCCTTTTCCTCACTGAACTAAAAGGTCACTTTGACTAAAAGTTGAATTCACTATATCTTAAATTGTTTTCTGGACTCCTTTCTGTTCTCCTGATATATTTCTCTTCATTTACCAATATTATACTGTTGAATAACTTCAGAGTAAGTGTGAATGTTTCTATGTCAACTATCTCATTCTTCTTTTAAAATTTTCTTGGTGAACTCTAATTTTTTTTACTTTATTTAAATTGATCAAGAAATACTTTTTTGTTTACTCCAGATTTTTGCCTATTTTCTAGTGCAGCATGTAAAAACAAATCCTATAGTTTCAAACCTGCTGTGGATAACTTACACGTGGCTACATAATTTCTGAATCCTTACGGTACATGCTCACTTTAAAAAATGTGTTCATCAACAAATGTTGGCGAGGTTGTGGAGAAAAAGGAACTCTCCTGCACTGTTGGTGGGAGTGCAAACTGATCCAACCACTATGGAGAGCTGTGTGGAGATTTCTTGACCTACTAAACATAGAGCTTCCATATGATCCAGCAATTCCACTCCTAGGTATTTACCCAAAGGACACAGAAACATCAATTCCAAAGAGCACCTGCACACCTATGTTTATAGCAGCACTGTTTACAATAGCTAAGCTTTGGAAACAGCCCAAATACCCAAAAATAGATGACTGGATCAAGAAGATGTGGTACATATATACCATGGAATATTACTCAGCATTCAAAAAAGATAAACACATGCAATTTGCAGCAACATGGATGGCACTGGAAGGGATCATGCTCAGTGAAATAAGCCAGAAAGAAAAAGAAAAATACTGGATGGTCTCACTCATAGCAGGAATCTAGAAAACTTAAATAAGGGACCAGGAAAATGAATAACTATAAGAAAGTAAAATCAAAATCAACAAAAAACTATGAACCAGAGACACTTTTTGGGGGTGGGGGCGGGAGGGGAGGGATTGGGGTCAGAATGGGGGGGTTGCAATTGTATGGGGAATATAAAAATAAAATTTATTATAAAAAAAAAATGTGTTCCTATTGACTCAGCATAGGAATCTGCTTTACGTCCTAGAGAATGTAACATAAAACTATGCAATATTGGTTTCGCTTATTACCTTAGTACAAGGATATTTGTATAATTTTTTTCTCTTTACAAAGCATCTTCAACTAATTATCTCATTGAATCTTTACTGCACATCTGGAGATTAGTCTTATTACAATGCTTTTTAGATTGCAAATGACACTGCTAAGACCTTAAGCAAATTATTTAACATCTTTAGCTCCAGTCACTTATTGATGAAATTAGGAATGATGATTCTTAGAGGTTGTGTAAACATTTAATGAGATGCACAGTTCCATAATTACACGAGGTCCAGCCAAGTGACTGACTAGACAAAGTGCTCAATACATTGTAGAGACTGTTTTATTTGAATTATTTCCCCAAATCATACACTTCGCAAGTGATAGGTTTATAGAACATAACATTTCCAACTCTAAATTCTGTGCTCTTTTCATTCCACTGTTCTTTTCTTTGACCCCTAAAGTAGATATTTATTAAATGATATAAAAATAAAAAATAAAATTAGAGTTTTAAAGGTTCTCCAATACACTTATGAATAGTGAGGACATATAAAGATAATTTCAGTGCCTTTTGACTCACCTCTTTTACAACATGTTACATTTTGACTGCTTCCTTCTATTTCTGTCCTTCTTGGGTGAAACTTAATTTAAAAATGCATACTGACCCTATCTGAGCTCTTTATTTTTTCTTTTTTAAAATTTATTTATTTATATATATTTTACATCATGAACAACATTTGCTTCCCCCTCTCCCCACCACCCCTGTGCAGGTGTAGTCCCCAGAGAATTTCTTCCACCAATTCACCCATGCATCATCACCCACCTGATCTCTTTAAAAAGATTTTACCTGACAGGAGATGGGGTCGGTGCCCGCACATGTCTGACCGGAGAAGGGGAGTGTCTTATTGGCGATGGAGACTGCTGTCGAGCCAACTGTGTCTTGGCTGGAATGGATGGTGGGGTTGGAGACCTTGACTTTGGTTTAGGAAGCATCCTGGGAGGTGTTTTATGTGGCAGCTGTTGCCCAGTGGTTTCATCTATGACCATCTCAACTGTTGCAATTGATCTGGCATCAAAGTGGGCTTCAATCTTCTGTAAAAGATGAAAATAAAATCTAGGGTGAGGAAGAATGGTTGGCAAAGCAACAATCTAAAAAGTTAAAAAACTAACAGTAAATGGGCCTCCCCAGTGGCGCAGCGGTTGAGTGCTGGGTTGCGAAGCTGCCCGCAGCCTCTGCAGTGCCGGTTCGATCCCTGGCTGCTCTCTGGCCACTGGAGGAGGGTCCCACATGGCGCACAGACCTCTCCTGCCGCCCGCACTTCGGTCCCTCTGCCTGCTCTGCTCCCTGCTCTGGCTCTGGTGGCTCTGGTGAATTCTTTCACCCTCCCGCGCTTCTGACTGTACCCAGTGCTTGTATAAATAAATAAATAAATAAAAATAAATCTTTAAAAAAAAAAACTAACAGTAAAGAAAAAATACCTTTTCAATTCGGGTCTGTCGTGTTTCTGAAATCTGAGCAGTCGAAACTATTGTCTTTGTCTTTTTAGCGGGTACTACTTCTTCACCTATAGGAGGGGGAAAATAAATATTTAGTTGGGGGCAAACTGTATCATTTTTAAAGGGATTGTGCCAATTATGATAACACAGTTAATCCAATTTTCTAGGTGTCTCAATGGAAGAACATGCAGAATGTTTGGGACATTGTATGAACATAAATCAGTTTTAAAAGTTGAAAAGCTGAAAATATTCATTATTAGATAAAAATTTATTTAGAATAATTTTAAAATTGCATTATTTGCCAGTAATTGAAAACATAAATGACTTGATGGCAATATTTTCTCACTTATATTGGGGTTAATAAATAACCACATACTGCTTCAATGATTCTCAGCTCCAGCTTAGAAACCCAGTGACTTTTCTTTTCATGGATGTTAAAAAGCCAGCTTTGGTTTCAGCTCACACCATCAGCAGGACCTTGGAGTGGAGGTAGGGGCATCCCTGGCCCATTTCATCTTAAATCATCCCTCCCCCCTTTTTTATCTGTTCTTCAACCTCTAGTACATACCTTGAACCAGCAATTCAGCAGTCGAAGTAGCTCTTCCAACGCTATTGGTGGCATTTACTGAATAGGTCCCAGAGTCTTCAGGGTATGCTTCTGAAATCAGTAAGCTGTAGAGGTCGCCTTCTTGTGAAATTTGAAAATCAAGGGAGCTCTGGATTTCGGCTCCGTCCCGGTAGAACTTCACCACAGGTGTAGGGATTCCAGTCACTCTGACTTGGAGTCTCACTTGGCTTCCTTGTCTCACAGTCATGCTCTGCAGTCGTTGAACAAAGTTGGGTGGCGCTGTCTCGGCTGCAGGGAGAAGAGATGAAAATCAGGCCTGCCAGCCAGGGTACTCCCAACAGGCTATTTTTAAACAATCACAGCTCCAGTCCCAAAAACAGGTGGTGAGGACTCACTGAACCAAGTCTCCTTGACTGTCCTTGAGCCCAGCTTATCCAGCAGATGACAGCAGAAAGTGGAGCCAGGAGGTGGCAGAAGGCAATCCTGCCACCTTCAATTGCTTTATTTTGTTTAGCAGTTCTAGGAGACCAGGTTTTTTGGTAAAGAAAAAGCCTAGGTCTTGTTATAAAACTTCTAGAGAATCTTTCTGGTATTTCCTCCCAATCTTATATCTAGCACAATATTAACATGTTAAGACAACTTTACATATTTCTGTAAGTTGCATAAAAAAGAACAGCAAAGGTTGGTTTGATAGACACAACTATGAGGTACAGAACCATCTAATGTCAATTTAATTTAAAATTACCCTGAGATAGTTTTCAATTTGACCAGGATTCAAATAACCCAAATATTTACTTGCATTTAAAATATTAATCCACATAATGACAAGGTTTAATGTGAGTTATGCCACAGAAGGGATTTTACGGTGAATGATGTTGAAAGAAAATTTTTATAGGATATGAAGGGTGAAAGGGATTAATTTTGATTTTTGTGTGTGTGTAATAAACAGCAGATGCTACCGAGCTTGTGCATTTTCCATTTCTGAATTTTCTGAACTGATGTTAAACTTCATACCTGAGGTTACCTGATGTGCCTTCTGTTTAGGTCAACTGCAGTCCTATAATTGAACAGTGCTGAAGAAATAGCTTACTGAATAAATGTATGTAACACTAAGAAGGCAATGAAAAATATTGTTGTGTAATGTGTAAAGTAATACAATGTGCATTACCAATGTTTTGTGTTTTACTGTGCAGAAATGAATGGAGAAAAGTGACATGTCATGAAGCTGGTGATAATTTTTCTGGGGAAACTGTGCCATGATTTTGAATCAAAAAGAAGCATTTGCCTTCTTTTATGCATATTTGCTGTGTATATACAGTTAGAAATGGAAAGCAAAGCACAAATCATTAAACATTATATTAAGAACAGTATTTCTTAAATGGGTAGTTTTTAAAAGGACCACCTGCATCAGAATCATCTAGATGTTTATTAAAAATGTGAATTTCCAGAGATCTCTCTCCTTACTTAGTAGGCTTACAAACAAGGTATGAATTTTTTCTACTTATTCAAAAATATGATTTAAATCATTTCTTTAGTATACTTTTGAGTGTTAATAAGTGTACAGAGGAACTGATTCTCAGTCCCTTTTGTGTTGCATTTTGAAAGTTAAATTAAATTCCATAAAACAAAGTACTATGCTATCAATTCAGCCTCCAGTGGGCTATTCTCTTCCTCACAGCTACAACAACCGTGGCATTTACCGACCCCTCCCCACATACTGGTGATGCCCTGTGTGCAGTGGGGTGCAAGGGATGGACAGCCTCCTCCAACCTACCTGTCACGAGAAGCTCAGCAGTACTAGTCGCTTGTCCAGATCCATTGGTGGCTCTCAGGGAGTATCGTCCACTGTTGGCTTTTGTCACGGCGGGGATCGTCAGTTTAGCGCGGCCATCGCTAAAAGAGATCTGCACGCCGGGCAGAGTGGAAGTAGAAATCACCTGGCCATCCCTAAACCAGCTCACCTCAGGAACTGGGAAACCTGGAAAACAAAAACAACTCAATGTCATGTTTGAATGAGGCAGTGCAAAGTTCTGTCCTGTCTAGTATGTTCATTACCTTGTCCTAACCTGTAAAAGCTATAGTGAAAACCTGCCAGCAACAAGACAAAGTGTGAACGTGCAGATCATAAGGAAGGTCTGTGGGTCCACGTGGAAGCCATCACCTTCATTTTAGAGGGGAGGGAACAGAGGCCAAAAGAGGCTGGCTTATTCTTCCAAGGACCTTCTGTGAGCAGTAGCATACAGAGAACAAGATTTCCATCTTATGCACAAGGCTCTATCTGATGCAATTTAATAGACATCATTATAATCATGAAAGAGATTTATACAAGAAACCAGGAAACTGAAATAAAAGATGGCTACTGTATCTTTCAAACAAGTGAAGAGCAAAGGCAGCAAAGGGCTCTGAAAGTTCTGTTTAACAAGCAATTGCAGGGAAACCACCTTCCTAAACTCTGTTGCGTTTCAAAGGAGCAATTAGGAAAAATGCTAAATGGTGGAGAGCATTTCTTCACAATGCCAAACCTAGTATCTGGAAACATGTGTAATTGGAATTGCAGGTAGAAAAGTCAGATTTGCTTCACCCACCATGGATTGTAGAGCTAAGCACTACATGAGCACGGTTTGATGGTTTCAGTAGATTAAAATTCTGTGTGCTCAGAAGGCATGAGGCAAATTTAGAGCACTGTTTATTTGGCATTTGTCCTACCGGCTGATGATTTTTCTTTTTAAACTGAAGAGGTGCAGATGACCAAGAGAAAGTTTTATTTTATTTTTCTTATAGTAGCCAATCTCCCACTGTGGCCAAGTGAATAGTTTATTTGACTAATTCATGGGTATGAAATATTTTCAGCGGTGTTTTTCTAAGAATTTATTAGCACATAGTGTGATGGAACAAGAAGCTATGAAGAAGCCAGATTCTACTACTCTACAAGGCAATGTTCCCAGTGACACCATATGTGTTTTGCTCAGTTCAGTGGTAACTGGGCATTGCAAGATTTGCACGTAAATTATTTGGAAGTCAGAGTTTATGACACATCTAGAAGGGTTGAAATGGCCTCTCTATGCATATATGACAGAAAATAGTGATTACATGGTACCTGTGTGTAGGGAAGGTAAAAGTGTCAGGCTTTTCTGCCCTCCCGCCATTAGGATAGATGACAGAACCCTGCAGTCTTGAATGCATGCCTGATGGCGGGCACCTGGAGTAGGGTGTGGGCACATGTAGATGGGATTCACCTGGGCTAAGACTGGGCTTTTAAGGGTGGCATCATGGGGACGCCAGCAGGAGCAGAGAAGCTGAGAGCAGAGAAGCAGAGAGAACTCCAGAAAGCCCAGAAAGAGTGAAGATTTGCTGGGGGCCAGGAGGATTCCCAGCCTCCTGACCCCCAGGACCCCTGCCTGCCATGTACCTGGTAAATCCCAATAAAAGCCTGAAAACCCGCACTGGAGAGAGTCTCCAGGACTCTCTCCTCCCTTATCCCGTCTGCATGGGATCATAGAAAACCTGCTCCGTGGCCATTCCTGCGCTTACACTGTGCAATCTAAAATAAAGTACTACCCAGTTATGAATAGGATTGGTACATAAAAGAGAAAGGAAAAGTAAATCTTACTTTATATCTATATTATAAGCCATAAAATTAAAAAAAGGCACTGTACCATGCAGATTCATCAAGTATGATTTTCATTTCACCCATATACTCTTATATGACCAGTTATGATTCCATGAACAGTTATGATAACACAGAAGAGAATATTAAATAATTTTAGGACTATTTATAATATTGTATATTATTCCCATCTTTTTCACAAAAGGATAGGCCCCAGAAAACATTCATTTTTCCGGAACTGTCCCTGAACTGAGTTATAAAGGGAAAAAAGAAATAACTTACTTTAAAATAAAATTCTAAAAAAATAAAATTCTAAGGCCAATACTTATTTCTCTTTAATCCTCAGACCAGAAGGGCCTATCTTATTTGTGGTCATTTCAGAATGATTGGAACATCTTCTAATTTACTAGAGTTAATAAATATTAAAAATAAAAGATTAAAAAATTAGGAGTTAGCTTTTAGTTAATTTTCAGTGAAAAGTTCTGCTTCTGAGGAAAGTCAATTGTATCACTGTTTCCCATATAAAACAATGGAGGCAGGTCACCTGCCCAGCAGCTCTATGGCCGGGCTTGGGCTTAAATCCTGGGCTTCCAGTCTGGCTCTGCAGATGAACCCAAGTGTGGGATAAACAAATATGGCCCTACTTAGCAGCTGGATTCTGACAGGAATTTTAATTCAATGCAAATATATTGCTATGCATAATTATGAATATGAATAAAACATTTCCACACCATTATAGTGTCAGATTTTGTCAGCACTTTGTGAGCAGTACACCTTTATAACGACCCTTCCATAGAGTTGGACCAATTTTACAAAGGAAAAGCAGGGCTTAAGAGCATGCCACCAAGCCCTAGAGCAAAGTCAGCCTGCTGGAGGGGAGATGAAGAAAGCAGAGGAAAGTGTGCAGGTGGAAGCTTACCACTAACGTGAGCCTCAAAGGTTGCGGTACTACCCTCCAGTACCACAACACTTTGTAACGGCTGCTTAAACGTCGGTGCTTGAGTTGTCATCTTTTCAGGCACTCTGAAAAGGAAGAGAAATCAGTTAGCATGTTATAGCTCAGGGCAATGCTGGAGCTACTTTGTAAGTGACAGAGACACCCAGTTTCTACACAGCTTGCTCTGCAAGTCGCCTGTGGGCATAGGCGATGTTCAGGCCTTCTCCTCTGAGGCTTGAATCTGACCAGTTGGCATCTGAGTTGCCTTGAAGCCCAATATATTAACAAATTTAAATGAAAATGTAAAAAAGAATAGACAAGCCGAGCAAGGAATGCACCCTAGTGGTCAAAGAATGAAACCCAGTCTTACCAAAAGGGAAATCTGGGGATTGTGGGGGGTGGGGTGGGGTGGTGAAAATAATAAACAATGTGTTAAAAGTGTAAAATGAGTTTCTGCACACCAGTTCAATGTTTGAGAGACAATTATTGTAATTATTTCTTTCCTCCACATATTTTTTACCCACTGTATATTTATAAAGTTAACATAGATTTAGATATTACTTTAAATAATCAGGTGATCGTTTCAAATAATGACTAAATTAAAAAAATTGAATTTTGAAATTCCTTCCTTTAAAAGTTTTGGCAAACCTTGTCAAATATGCAAACTTTTTGTAGATAGCATGCAGTGCTTTGTTATTTCTCAATATTTCTTCATATTGTAATTGCTCAATAAATAAATGTTGCTACTGCTAAAGTGGATATTCAGGAAAACTCAAGTGTATATGGGTAGTCAAATTTTTATTGCACTGAAAGAAAAACACTGATTTGAAATCTTAATAAGGAAAAAATATGCAAATGGTAAAATAAAATTGGAAGATTGGTGTAAAATGTAGATGAAAAGAGCTATGCTTTATATATAACATAAACATTCAAAATCAAAGAAATGAATAAGAAATTTTCAGTCAAGTGCCTTTTTTTAAGTAGAAGAAAGTCATTTGTCTATCAGAGAGATGATGTGAACAATATTTTGATGCATAAAAACCTTGTAATTCTGTGTGACTTTTCCCCTATTTTGAAATAAAAAGCAGATTTTCAACTGCTAATTGCTTCACACTATTTTTCATAGTTTTTTTGATAACTAAAATTTTATGGAGCAATAATTTTCCTAATGATAATTCTGTGCCTTATTGTAAATTTCTGCTTAGTTACATAGGAAATTAAACTAAAATTCTCTGAAATAATAAAATTTGTGTTTGGAAAATTCAGATGATATCCAAAAGTTATTATGAAACTTTTGTCAAGAGTTTCTAATTATTGTAGCATATTATCTATTAGTATCTAACTTTTTCTATTTGCAAGCTAGTGCATCTTCTAAAAAAAGCCATAGTCTTAAACTCTACTTATGTATTATATATCTATGTATTTAGCAGTATGTAAAAGTTAGTAATTTAATTCTAGGAAGATGGAAATCAAAGTGTATTTAGAAAAAAAGTCTCTAATATATTATTTCTTACTCTTCTTAGCATCAACATTTAGCTGAAATTATATAATTTGATTATGAGTTGAATTAAAATATATCATAATAAGATTCTGAATATTTTAAGAGATAATTACACAGCTTAACCCCAAATTTCTAAATATATTGTCTGGCCTAAATTGTTTTTAATTCCTATCATCTACATACATTTTGGTGTTTTAGCACTTGCTCTTTAGAGGCCTTTGTCAAACTAGGGCTGATGGTATGCAGCTAAAATGTCATGCCCCCAAAATAAACTCGCCAATGTTGACTGACAGCAGGCAAGTGTTCTGTCACTGTCTTGCAACTGATACCTCAGCAGTTGATTCCCTTAAAAAGTCATCAGGGTGTAGCTGATACCACATGCATTTTATCAGAGCTATTCTTGGTGTGTCTCACTTTATCACTGAGTACTATAACCTTGAACATTCTCAACAGACAAAACGAGCCTATTACAAAAAAGCAAACATTTCTGTGATCCTTGCAAACCTTAACTTGAACACATTTAGAATATTAGGTGCATTTAAACAATTTGAATCATTGACCATGCTGTTATGCAAAAGCATTAAACCTTTTAGAGGAAAATGTTCACATATTTTTAAAATGGATCTTAACAAGCTGATTCAGAGAGTAGATCACCAGTGAGAAGTAGTTAGACCAACACTTTGTATAGGCATTTGTCATTCAAAGATAGTCAGGAGCTAGAAATGAGTAAGAAAGGGACTCTACTATTAAAAACCAAAAAAGATGCTACTCACCTGATTTCTCACGAGTGCCCGAAAAGGATGGGACTAAGCCCAAGGTTGCTTTTGAAACGACGTCCTATAGCGAGTTGGTTTTTTCGACCATCTCAACATGAATCAGTGAGCCTCTAATCTTAAAAACAAAACTACACAGTTAAGACTGTGTAGTTTTGCTTTTCTATGCAATCCCTACACCCGAGGCGAGGCTGGGAATGCACGACTGCTCAAGAGCCAGCGTCAGGCCCCTGCCTTTATATTCCCCAGATCTGCTGACAGGCCACATCCTCCTGCAGGGCTCCCTGTGATTGGCTCTCTTCGGGAAGCATGATGGGAGAGGGACCTATTTGGTAGTGTCACATACCACCTGTTCCTCTGATTGGCAGTACTAAATTTAGCACCTCAAAGGAGGCTTCACCAAAGAAATAGAGCCGTGTTTAAAGAATAACTGTGTTGATGTTCAGGGAAGAGCCTTAGCTGTCCATTATAAATCTAAAAACACTGTTCTGAAGAGATTATGTGACAATAGAAGATGCTCATGGGCGGTCATACAAAGTAGCCTTCAACCTGAGGACTCTGTACTGTGAGTCAATCTCTGTTCCTGTTCCCTTCCCCCATAAAATCAACCAAATGGACCTGTCAATCATGACAACAGATGAGGGAATTTATCTCAAACACAAAACTTTACCTTGTTTGATGAATCAGTGATTATAAACCTTAGCAGTGAAGAGAGCTCATGTGTACTATATACTTTCTCCAGAATCTACCTGCACTTGGGGAGAGTTAAGCCAAGTGTTCATAAACTAAGTGTTCCTATGGCCCTGAAATAAATACTGTTGAAAGATGAAATCTGAACTCTGTTTAGATTTAGTCTCTACATTACTATAATTTCACTTTTGTCAGCTTTCATTTTTGTCTGGCATTAATATTAACAAATATCATGTGTTGTGCCTTAAGGAACAGTCAAGTCTTATGCCTAAATCATCCATAAGGTTCTGTTTCCAGGTCTACAGAGGCTGCTCTTCTAATCTCTGGAGTTTGCTGTTACTAATGGGAAGTGGTTAGGAGATGATATAGTAGCTATTTTAGGACTGAATTTAATTTCAAGCAAGAGATATTTCAAATACAAAAGAGCATGTTAAAAGATCTTTATAATGGCTCAGCTAGAGATTTGCAAAACTCTACTTAAAAGGAAGAAAATTGTCTGTTCATAAGGTACAAGATTTTTCTTTAAAAAATAGGCAAAAAAATTAAATTTAAGTTAAATTTATGTGTAATAAAAAAATTTCCTGTTGTGGCAGAACTTGGCCTTGCATTAGAATTTCCAACTACCTAAGTATTCCTATTTTGTGATTAATTATATAAAAATTAATTTATTAATATTTGAGAAAGCTAATATATCCTGGAGAACTCATGTAGCACAGTTACATAGACAAGATGATAGCATGCATTTATTTAAACACTTTTCTTCTTTACTCAATCAGTGATATCGGATGTGTGGCATCATTTTACCCCCACAAACTCTATCTCCCATAATCATTTTTGATTGCTTTATTCAGAAGTAAATAATTTCATGCTATATATGTTAAAAGTTATTTCCTATTAAATGAAATCCATGTTACAGGCAACCTGCCAATCATAAGTCAAAAGAAGACTAGCTGTGTGTGATCTTTTTGATTTGGAGTGTTCTCCTATTCGCTATCTATGTTTTTCAGATTCATTAAACCTAATGTAAAAACTGTTTTGTTACATTTGTTGGAATCAAAACGAAGCCACTTTAATTCTTATGGAAATCAGAGGGAATGAGTGAATAGAATCTTGCAACTTCTGTAACTTGACCTGGTACAATACAGAGAGCTCAAGTGCCAGGAAAATGGACAATAAATACATTATAATGTCAAGAGTCTATCCATCAAGTTTGCCTACTAGTCACTCACTATTCTTATACATTTTCATACTTTGCCATGCTGTCAATATCCTTGCCTTTTGGCATTTACTTTCTTATATGACATTCAGAATGGAAAGAAGGAAGGAAATAACTAAAATGCTAATTAGAAAGAGGTCAACTTATTAGATTAATGAGCTGTACTTCATTTCATGGTAAGCTGTAGTTTTAAGACTGTGCCATAGTTGAAATAGACTAAGCTAGTCCAGTGGAAACTGAAGACTACTCAGAACTATGGAGTTTGCTGTGCAGTAAGATCTCAATTTTCTATCCTAAAAATGGGGAGGAGCCCCACAGATAATCCCAAACAGCTGATAATTCAAATATAATGCCTACTTAGTTCTGGAATGCCTAGCATGATTCTTTTTATGAGCATTATAGTCAAGGCAATTTAATGAATACTAAACATATGCTTAATGTTGTACACTGTGCTAAATTATTATGATTTTGGATCCTCTCATTGCTAACGTATCAACAATTGTCTATTGAGTGCCTTTATGCCAGACATTGTCCTAGAAGACAGCTATAAGTGGTGACCAAGAAGACAATTATGTTGCCCGCACTCTCAGGGATCATGGTTCACATAAATGTCTCATCAAGTCTCAGGAATCTATGACTGAGAATTAAACAAAATCCAAATCAGGCAATAACTATCTACACAGTTGGTGACATCAGACTTTGCTTGTCCGCCATAGAACCATTCACTAAGGAAGTACCTACTAGGGGTTATGTGAAAAATGAGTATAGTTTTTCAGGCTTTCTGAGAGAAAAGAATATCATTAATATCTCTGATAAATGTATAAATATTTTTGTGTGTATTCATACTATGTTAAGCAGTTCGGTCACTGAGATTTGGCAAAGCATACAATAGACAGAACTCTCTGCCCTCAAGGAGTTTGCATTTTAGTAATAATCTAGTAATATAATATCTATAAAGTCCCTTCCATTCATAAAGTACTTTAAAGCTCAAATATAGACTCATGATTGAGTTATTTTTACATGAGGAAGTTGAATAGCAAATTCAGGAAGTAGGGGGGGAAGAAGGGAGATTGTGCTAACCAAAATGACCCTTTCTAATGATTATCGTCTGTGTTTCTTGAGTTATAAAGACAGGCAAAGCTACACTGCAGACGTCAACAGCAGGAAAGTGTTGCTAAAAATTCAAGAGGAGACTTTCCTTTGCTCTATTTTTATTCCCTCTGGTTATAATCATTTTACTAAAATGAGATTAATTGATTTTTATAATTATTTACAGGTGTATTAACATAAAAAATTTAATGTTCCATTAAAAGGTAAAAATTATTATTTTAGACTAGTATGAAACTTCTGCCAAAGTAGGAAAGATCAAAAAGTTAGTCTTGAATTTCTCTGTGGAATTGACTCCGGGGGCGTGAGGAATTTCCTCCTGTGCTATATGGGCTCAGGCATTTCGCTTGAGCCTCTGAGACTCAGATTTGTCTGTTTAAACTGGGGATTGAAATAGCCACTTCAAAGGGCTATTGAGAAGATTAAGTGACAGTATGAATGTGACAGTGCCCAGGACAGCGAGAACCTGACATATAGTGGGCATTTCATTTGTTTGCTGTTGCCACACATAACACAAAAGAAAATTCATTTCTATGCTTAGTAATATTGAGTTGGTCATTTATCTAAATACCTGCATGGATATTCAGGATAGTGTTTGCTAAGATAACTTAGAAAAGACCAAAAGTAGCTCATGGAAACATATGTCTTGTCCATCCCCAAGGGACTTCAGAAACTGACATATTTATAAAAGGAATTAAAGCAAAACCCAAGAACAACTGGAATTTTAAAGAAGAAATAAGCTGGGATTCTGGAGGCCTGGGACAGGAAACAATAAACCAGATCATACCCAACCCTCAGATAACGAACCCTAGAGGTGATCTTGTCAAATGATAAGCTTTATACAAGCCCAAGGAAGACTGTCAGGCGCACTTTATCTCCAGTAACCCACAGCATGTGCAGGACCTATGGATTAGGGGTTCTTTAGGGAGAAAAATGTGTTTAGGAACTGAAAAAAATATGAGGTTTTTTTGATACATAAAAAGGAATCTGCAAAAATAAATACGATGTTTATCAAATGTCTTAAGAAGACATGTCAATTAATCAATTGAATTTGTAATGGGTATATTTTAAAAGGCCTGATATGTTAAGGGATGAATCCTCTCAGATTAAGAGACTTGTATGGGACAAAAACCTAAAAATGACCCTGAAGGCAGCTCTACTGTCTCAAAAAATAAAGGTATGCTTTGAAATATTTAAAAGACAGTTGGAGCCTTAAATAATAGCCCATGATCATATGGAGTTCTGAAGATTTAGTGTATCCATTGAAGAGATGTAGGCTTTTTTTAATCTCTGTGCTTTATCCCATGTATTTACAATAACTAGTCAAATAATTATCCTCCCACCATCTCTTTACTTAATTATATAGTATCCTTTTGCAGCAAACACCGACAATGAAAGCAAAATGTGGGGTCCTCTAATCTCCCCTCCCTCTACTACTCATCTCTTCCTACTCAATTCTGTGCACCTGGAAAGATAATCCCTAGAGGGGACCTCGGATCCCTCCTTGCTCAGCTGTAGTTTGGTCATGACTTTCTTCTATCAGGGACCTCTTTCCTACAGGTACTCTATTTGGGTTCTGGTAACTGCTCCTTTCCCAAGTTTATAGTGAAGGCTTTGTACTGTTGCTACTCCCAGGGCTCTTTGTGATCCCCTGATCCCCTGTTAGTGTTCATTAACCTGTTTATGAACACATTGTAATTATCTCTCTGCTAAACTCTCTTTAATTATGCCATTGCATGTGCTTCATGACCTGTCACCTGACCCATCTGTAGAGACAGAAACAATCTCTCTCTCTCTTCCCGCCCCCACAGCCTAAGCATTTATCTTTATTGTTAGATATTTATTTAAATTTAATATTCTTTTTCCTCATCTTCTTCCCTACATGCAGCACATGTATTTTTGATGTGAAGTTCATACTTGTGTTATTTTCTTCCTCTTCTTCCTATTCCTCCTTTCTTTCCTTCTCTTTTTTTAAAGATTTTTTATTTATTTGTACAAGAACTGGGGTATAGGCCAGAGGTACAGGGAGTGAGAGAATTCACCAAAGACAGAGCGGGGAGCAGAACAGGTAGACGGACCAAAGACACTACTGAGGGGAGCAGCGGGCGAGACAGGAGATGTCTGCTATGCCAAGTGGGTTTCTCCCTGGCCTGCTGGGAATCAAACCCACTCTGCAGAGGCTTCAGACAGCTTTATAGCATGGCGCTCAACCCACTGCACCACCTGGGAGGCCCCCTTACTTTCCTTCTTAAGTGATTTTTGAGTGTCACCAAGAACTATAGGGAAATACAGAAAATATAACATCTTCACTTAGCTGGAAAGGCAAAGTTGCTGTGAGCAATGCAAGGAGAGATGATGAAAAGTAAGAGCCAAATGTTTGCTCGAGATATTAAGTGCTCAGGAATCCAGAAAAGCAGGAAAGCAGTGCTGGGTGAAACAAAAGTAGAATTCTTCATGGTAAGGATTACTTGGGCTGGGTATTTTCATGTCAGTTCAGAAAAGAATTGAGGCATTTCATCAAAAGCACATAAAATATGATAAAAGAGGCCTGTATATCTGTAAAGGTATGAACTTATACCCCTAAATCACATATAGTGTCATAAACCGACATTATGTTGATAAGAACAACACAATTTAAAAAAGAATATGTGTCCGAAAGACTTAATAAGAAACATAGTAGAAAACTAAAACCATGTCAAAGTACAATATAAATTCACAAACCAAGAACAACATCACTTATGAAAACTTTCATAATCTGAAATGGTATAAGGGGAAGAAGCAATTACCATTAATTTATATAGAAAAACTTTTGAGCATTCCCTGACCCCAAAGATAAGCTACCAAATCATACCAACTACACATAAAATCTAAGGTGATATTAACATATAATAAAGTAGGAATGATAAGATAGTAGTTTCCAGAAAAGGCAGTTGGTGGTGATACTTGCTGTTCAGGCTGCTCTCTGCTCTCACGGTGCTGCAAAACCAACCCTGACTACTATTTTTGCTATTTGATTTTTATTGTAAAAGTGCAAATGCTCTTCAGATTCCTTTAGATTAGTGAAGACAGGGACTAATGTAAATGTTTCTTGAAGTGAAGTGATATAATGTGAACTTTCAGAAGCCAGGAATACCTATATTTGCTTGAGTGGCTCTTCAGGTTTGAGAGTGAACTTCCCTGAAATTGAAAAAAATGGGGTCATAATTCTTCACACAGGGGAAGCATATCAGTTCTTTGAGGGGTGGGACAATTTTTCCAACACTGAATTAAAAAAAAAAAAAAACACTTAGGCACAACTTGACTGTGGGGATACTGAGTGATATATAGTATGCAAAGTCCTATGACAGGTGGAATCACCAAATTTATATGTTGATAGTTGGTGTGGAAGTTTTCAACAAAAGCCAGAGTCATAAAACTAAATGACAGCTCACTAAATTCAACTGATTGAAAGGTAAGGAAATACAGTATAAAAAATAAAAATGGGGCCTCCCCTAGTGGCGCAGTGGTTGAGCGCTGGGCTGCGAGGCTGCCCGTAGCCTCTGCAGCGCTGGTTCATTCCCAGGCCATTGGCGAGGGTCCCACAAAAATAAATAAATAAATAAAATAAAATAAAAATGGGACTAGGGCTCCAGCCACTGGTCCATGGATAGGATTTATAACATCCCACTGACCTTTGCTAACTATCACCTCTCTCAGACTTTCCTTTGATAGGAATTGAAACTGAAAACCAGTAGTACTCTGGCTAAACACTTAAAATTTTCTGTGATTGACATTATCTATAAGAGATTTAAACCAAGTTTGTATTCTCTGTTGTAATGTAAAGGTTTCCATTTTTTCACGGGTGCTAACAACAATCACTTACTTATGAAGTAGTTTATATTTTGGTAAATAAATCCACTTCTGGTTTGACAATTACACTCTTAGACTGTAGAATATTGATGTACATTAGTCCTTAGAGACGTTGGATGGAACTTCTCTTTTTAATGTTTAAGAGGCAAGCAAACACCCTGGGAAGGTCAGCATGAAAGGCAGGATTTCTTAGTATCAGAACCCACTGCTACATGAGCAGCCGGAGGAACTAACTCACAGTGTTTTTCACGAGTTCATGACACAAAAGGACTTTGCAGATGAAGGTCCTGTGTCACTGTTAGAACCAGGAAAGCCAAGTCAATTGCATCATACCTCTGTTTCTAAGATTTTTGTTTAAAGACCTTAGGGGATAATATTTGTCAGTGGGTGTGAGCAAGAATTACCACCAGAAAATGATATTCAAGGGATTTGTCAGTTTAACCATTTTCCCCCCTTAATTATGTTTATTGAGGTAACGTTGGTTTACAGCATTGTGTTTGTTTTAGGGGTTTTAGGTTCAAACCTGTACAAATGTATTTTCATACCATTCCAACACTAAAGTACCAATAATCCTCCACCATGCTCCACTCCCTCCTCTGGTTACCTCAGTTTTGTAGTCAGATGTAAAGGTTTGTTATTGGTTTGATGCTGTCTGCCCCTTTCTTATGTCTCTCTACAGTATGGTGACTGTTCTTATCAATTTAAGCATTCTATCTCTAATGTTCTGAGGGTCAGAGGGTTGTGTATACAGTAAAGTTAGTATGGTACAAATTGCTTTCATGCTAGTTCCCTGATATTGAAAGATTTAACATTTGTGGGGTTGACATTATAGTGAATAACACTATAGAGTCATGGCAGTTAATTTGGGTGAAATGAAAATTTGCATCTTACAAAAATAATGCAGCTGTGTACCTAAGAGTCAACTATTAGTAAGTGAACTGGTAGCAGATCAGAAACATATTAGCATGTCACTTTTGTTTTCTATTCACCTTATAGAATCATACTAAATGATGAACAAACCTTGTTATAGGAAATGTAAACTGCAAAAGCTCATGTGTCTGTCAATAGGGAGTATTGGTATTGATACAATAGGCTATTAGGCAGCTTTTAAAAAATAAAATAACGATGAAAGGGAACTTGCCTTGCCAGAAATTATAACTTACTATAAAAGTATAGCAATCAAACTTTAACTTCTGAAGTATGTACAAGTATTGGCACAGCAACATAAAAATAGGTTATTAAATAGATATCTAGAAATAGATCTATGCAAATCTGAGGAATTAATCTATGTTGATTTAATTCGCAATGGTGCCAGTATATTTGGGTATTTATTCAGAAGAGAGCACCTCATACCATGTAAAATAAATCCCAAATAGCTGAAAATCTAAAAGTAAAAAGAACACAATGAAATATGTAACAATAATAGGAAAATACTCATGTAATTTCACAGATGGGAGACACTATCTTAAGATACTCTGTTCTCAAATGGCGAAGCGGGATGCAGTCCCTGCGCCTCCGGTTTCAGGCACACTCTTCTGCGCACCCGGTCTGCCCCGGACGTGGGTGCCTGCTCCCTCTGTGGGCTCAGACTGCTGGTCGGAAGGGGCCTGGTGTGGAATAACTTCCCGGCTGGCCACTGGGTCCTCCAGAAACCTTCTGCCCTTTTCAAGCAGACTTAAGAGATGTCCTGTTTTATAGGGTGTTAGTGACTTTTTTTTCCTGGTCGCTAGGTGGCGCCAGAGATCTCTCCTATTGTCCTTGGGGGCTGTTTTTCGCCTCCCCCCACCCCGTGGGACAGAGAACAGAGCGGGAATGGTAGGGTACACCTCAACAGCTTTGGGGTGCTGTGTCTGCCTTGTGCCCCACCGTCGTGGAGAACCCACGCCCCGAATTTTCGTGCCCCGGGTCTCAGTTCAAAGCCCTCAGGTCCAGGACGCGGGCTGTAGCCCAGTTCAGTGGCGCGGGAATGGCGCCTTTTGCACCCGGCTCCCGTGCCTGGGCGCCTGGTTCCTGCTTACTCAGGGAGGGACCTTCACCTCAGTGAGGACCTCCGTGCGTCTCCCCGCAAGCCTAGGTCGTCTCCCCGCAAGCCTAGGTCGCAGGCGCGGGGACCTGGGCAGCCGCGATCCCGGTCTGCACTTGCTTTTCAAGTGCGCCAGGCGCGCCGCGTTTCCCGCGCAGGCTTACCGGCAGCCCGGGCTGTGTGCGCGTCTCCCGGGGTCTTTGTTCTTCTCTAATGGCGCCCGGAGTCGTTCGCTCACCGCCGCGGCGGATCCTGCAGGGTTCGCCTCAGCTCCCGTTCACGGGTGTGGTGGCTGCAATAGTTCCTTTCCGCTCACAGTCCCGCTTGCTGCGTCGTTTGTTCTTGTTGGTTGTTTTGGTTTGTTGTTTCCTCCTCTCTGCGGGTCGGAGAGTGCCGCCTCTGTGGGCGGGGAGGGGAGCAGGGTTCTGCGCTTCCCTCCCTTCTAGTCCTCTTTTATGGCCACTTTCTTCTTCGGGCAGTTCGCTGGCGTCACCCGTTTATCTTCCGTGTCCCAGTTCTCACTGGGACCTGCCGCTTTTCCTCCCTATTCACTTTTTTTAATGGGAGATCTTACTCGCAGCGTCTCCTCGCCGCCATGTTGCTCCGCCAAATGGAGGCATCACACTCCCAGACTTCAAACTATACTACAAAGCCATAATCATCAAAACTGCATGGTATTGGAACAAGAACAGACATACAGACCAATGGAATCGAATAGAAAATCCAGAAATAAACCCACAGATTTATGGTCAACTAATCTTTGACAAAGGAGCAAAGACTATGCATTGGAGCAAAGAAAGTTTGTTCAATAAATGGTGCTGGGAAAACTGGGTCGCTACATGCAAAAGAATGAAGCTTGACCACTACCTCACACCATACACAAAAATCAACTCAAAATGGATTAAAGAACTAGACATAAGAACTGAAACCATAAAATACATAGAAGGAAATATAGGCGAAACACTACGGGATTTGCACATCAAAGACATCTTTACAGACACATCACCCAAAGCAGTGATAGTGAAGAGAAAGATAAACAGCTGGGACTACATCAAATTAAAGAGCTTCTGCACAGCAAAAGAGACAATAACAAAAACAAAGAGAAACCCCACCAACTGGGAGAACATTTTTGCACCCAACACTAATGATAAAGGACTGATCACAAAAATCTGCAAAGAGCTGATGAGACTCAGCAACAACAAAGAAAATAATCCAGTCAAAAAATGGGCAGAAGAGCTAAAAAGAAACTTCTCTGAAGAGGAAATGAAAATGGCCAACAGACATATGAAAAAATGTTCAACATCACTTGTAATCAGGGAAATGCAAATCAAAACTACCATGAGATACCATCTCACACCAGTGAGAATGGCACATATTAAAAAAACTAGCAACAACAAATGTTGGCGAGGATGTGGAGAAAAAGGAACTCTTGTGCACTGTTGGTGGGAGTGCAAACTGGTCCAACCACTATGGAGAGCTGTGTGGAGATTTCTGGACCTACTAAACATAGAGCTTCCATATGATCCAGCAATTCCACTCCTAGGTATTTACCCAAAGGACACAGAAACATCAATTCCAAAGAGCACCTGCACTCCTATGTTTATAGCAGCACTGTTTACAATAGCTAAGCTTTGGAAACAACCCAAATGCCCAAAAATAGATGACTGGATCAAGAAGATGTGGTACATATATACCATGGAATATTACTCAGCATTCAAAAAAGATAAACACATGCAATTTGCAGCAACATGGATGGCACTGGAAGGGATCATGCTCAGTGAAATAAGCCAAAAAGAAAAAGAAAAATACCGGATGGTCTCACTCATAGCAGGAATCTAGAAAACTTAAATAAGGGACCAGGAAAATGAATATAAGAAAGTGAAAATCAAAATCAACAAAAAAACTATGAACCAGAGACACTTTTTGGGGGGTGGGGGCGGGAGGGGAAGGATTGGGGTCAGAATGGGCGTTTGCAATTGTATGGGGGAATATAAAAATAAAATTTAATATTTAAAAAAAAAAAAAAAAAAAAAAAAAAAAGATACTCTGGAAACTCACATGAAACAAGTAAATGATTTTGGATGGCACAATATACCTTGGTCAAATTAAAGAGGCTGAGGAAAATATTTGCATGCATATGTCAGGTGAGATTCAGATGACAACAAAACAGAGGTCTGAGCATGAAGATGCTTATTGCAGCAGTGCTTGAAGAGGGAAAATTTGGGAAACAACCTGAATGTCAATCAATGAAGAACTGGTTGAATGATTTATGGTATAAACATGACATGAATGTTATCCAGCAATTAAGGATAATGAGTTGCTCCAGAGAGATCATGTCAGCAGGTGAAAAAGCAAATTTCAGGTTGGTATACAATGCATATTGCTTTCAATGACAGCACTCTGTTTATTTCACAGTTCTCACTCACTGTTTTTAGATAGTTTGTTATTTTCTTGATTTTTGCCTGATTCTCACAGTGGGCTGTAATTTCTTTAAATTGCCTAAATCTAATACAATATATAGGTTGGCCTTCACATCCCTGACTTCTAATACAATGTTCTACTAGATAAAAGATGTTAATTTAATATTTATTTAATGAAAATTCATAGTAAACTTTTGGAATGATATAGAATCAACTAAAGAGTAATTTCCTTTAGATAATGGACCTAGCAATCTCAGGGTAAAGATGAAAACTTCATTTCCACCTAAATCTCTATCTGAAGTGTTTGAAATTTCACAATAAGCACATATAATCTTCTTTGAAAAAGACCAAATATTGGGCCTCCCTGGTGGTGCAGGGGGTTGAGACCCAACCTATGAAGCTCACTGCAGCGGCTGCAGCACAAGTTCGTTCCCCAGCCAGGGAGTACCCACATGGCACAGCAGAACTCTCCTGTCTTGCCTGCTGCAGGGGTGTATTTCAGTCAATCTGCCTGTTCTGTTCCCCACTCTGTCTCTGGTGAATCCTCTCACCCATTCACACCTCTGGCCTGTACCCCAGTTCTTGTATGCATAAATAAATAAATCTTTTTTTAAAAAAGACCAAATACTGTGACAGTGTATTAAAAACAATTGTGAAATTAAAATTAAAACTTAAAAAAATCTAGTTAATAAATAAAAAACAATTAACAAAAAATTTTTTCTCCATGAAAGATGCCCTCTTGCACTTGTGTGGGTAAGTGACCAAAGGCTCAAGAAATCTAAATGAGGGAAATCAAATATATGCAAGGGGGAAATGACGGAGAGAGGTCTCTTAAGCTCAAGTGTCAGTCCTGTGATTAGGGTGGAATAAGCATGTATCACTTTAACAAAAAGCAAAAAAATTCAAACATCACAAAAAACAGTTACAGCCATTACCCACCTAAATAAGATATTTGGGACAGGAAACGGAGCATCTGGAAAAATCCTGTACTGTTGGTTCTGTGTCTGTCTACCTTCAACTCAACTTTGCCTTCCCCAAGCCTCTTGGAACCTGCATCTTTCTGGAAACAAACATTCCGCAAATTCAATCTACTCACAGAGCTTCTGCCAAGTCCACGCCTTAGCTGGAACCATGTCCCCTGAAGCACAGGACGTGGCCTCCTGCCCAGCCAAACTGCTCAGAGTCCCTGCAGCCCCGTGCTGCCTTTCCTTGCCTTCTCCCCATTACGACCCCTAGACTTTTACATCTTTAGTCTTTATTCGTGGACAAAGTCTGCTATTCCTTTGAAGGTAAAATTCTTTGGCTATCAGTTTTTGTTCTCCAGACTTTCAGGTCATTCCTCAACATTCCCTGAAGACATCAGCATCAGCACCACTTCCGTAAGCTCCGCTGGCATCCTGAGAGACTCCAACCGCCGTGTGTAACCATAATAGATGAATAAACAGCACAGCTTCTGCACCGGACAGACTTCAGATCAAATTCAAGATGTGCTGATTATTAGCAGAACAATTTGGACAGATCATTGAAGGTTGATTTTGTCTTTGTAAAATAGGAATACTCTTCTTCATAGTGTATTCTCCCTTTCCTTGTTTTGCTTTTTAATTAACTAGATTTTGTGAGATTTAATTAAAAATGGGTTTCAGTACATTACCATAACAACTAGTCTTTGTATTCAGAGCAGTGTGTGGTCAGTGCTCAGCACAATGCTTCTAAGTGTGGTTATTTGAGTGGCCTTTTCTAAGCATTAGCCACAGGGTTCCCACCCTCAGATCTTGTTTGACTTTCATTTCTTCCTTCCCACTCCAGTGCTGTATCCCTATAAGCTACTTTTGGATCTTAGCCTTTCCAGGTCTCTTCTCTATGGAGTTGATTTTCTTCTAACATCAACAGAGAGTATGAAGCAATATCTCCTATCATCATCATTATCAAGGGCAAAGCCTAACCATTTATTCTATAACCACACACATGCTTATCTGTTTCTGTCCAGTCTTAAGAGAAAATGGGTCTAGTGCTCTTCAACATTAGAACACTATTCTGGATCCTTCTCCTCTGTGTTTGCCTGGACTTTTACTATCCCATATTTATATGTTTAACTTCCCCTTTCTACATGCTTTTGCTCTTATCTGTTAAATATACCATGGTCTTAGTTATCTTAACCAACAAATAGGGGCCTCCCTGGTGCACAGGAGTTAAAGACAGAGCTATGAAGCTATCTTCAGTCACTGCAGCATGAATTTGATCCCCAGCCGGCTAGGGAGCACCCCATATGGCGCAGCAGACCTCTCCTGTCTCGCCCGCTGCTCCCCTCCGCGCGTATTTCAGTAGATCTGCCTGTTCTGCTCCCAACTCTCTGGTGAATCCTCTCATTACTCCCCCCAAACCTCTGGCCTATACCCCAGTTCTTGTATGCATAAATAAATAAATTTTAAAAAAATAGGGCCTCCCTGCTGGCGCAAGGGGTTAAGATGCAACCGATGAAGCTGTTCACGGCTGCTGCAGCACAAGTTTGATCCCTGGCTGGGGAGCTGCCCACATGCCACAGCAGACCTCTCCTGACTTGCCTGCTGCTCTCTTCAGCAGTGTATTTCAGTCAGTCTGCCTGTTCTGTTCCCCACTCTGTCTCTGGAGAATCCTCTCATCCCCCACACCTCTGGCCTGTAACTCAGTTCTTGTATGCATAAATAAATAAATCTTTAAAAAAAAAAACCCAACAAATAATAAAAGACACAAAACTTCTCAAGACTCTGCATTGCTCTCTGGACACTGAAAGGTTGATGCAGGAAGGCAGAATGCAAAAGCCCACCAGGAAGCCCACCTGGGGGCAGGAATGCAGAAGCCTGCCTAGAGGATTCAGACAATGAACCTCCCCCACCAAACTTTTTCCCACCACACAACCCAGTTTACCACCTGACCTCTCCTCACTCCATAAAAACCTGTCTCCCCCTGACAACCTGCACGACTTCACCGACACCCACCTTTTTTCGGTTGGTGAAATCTGCCCGGGAGCAATAAATTTTCCCTTCCTTTGAGAAAGCTTGACCTGGTTCTTCCTTACTGTGCAGTACCTTTCAGACACCACTCCATCTCTTTTCTGCCAATAACCATGCCAACTATCATAACACTGTGCACTTACTACCTGCCCCTATTATATATCAACTCTTATTGTTGACACATATATTTTCTCATAATTATAACTGAGCTTGCTGCCATGTTCATTTCTTTATTCCCTATTATTTTTTCTACTGTTCTTTATTACTTTCTGAACCCTTGTTTAGTGTCTTCTCTCATTGTTCTTCTCATCCCAATTAAATCAACATTTTGAATGCCTTTCTTATTTCCAAATCCAAAAGGCATTTTAAACTTTTATGTGACATTATAATAAGTCATGTGATATTAATTCCTGATGCATTCCTGGCAGTTTGCAATGGATACTGTAAAAATAACGTATTTGGAGCTATGGTAGAGGATTATGGGAGTCTTGGTGGCATGTATGGTAAGTAACATACACCTATGCATCTGAAGTGATGCGATCCTATACCTCTGCTGTATATCATATACAGTGCTGTAAACCAATGTTACCTCAAATTAAGAAAAAATGAAAATCTACTCATTCACTCTAAAAAGTATACTTTTATCATGCATAATAATATATGATGTGTTAGGGCTTTCAAATAAATTCTTTTCTTCCTCATCCGTCACTGAAAGGAAAACTGTTGAGTGAGTTCACAACACTGAACTTGAACTACGTCTTCCTTTGGCCTCAGATTCTTTAATAAAACATTATACCCATGGACAGTGCTAAGATTTTTGTGCATATCATTACATTCACCACTTCGCTTTCTAACTTTTATATTTTTTCTTCTATGAGCTCTCTCAAACTTGAACTCTGTGGAACCTGTCTCTCTGGAGACACATTCCTGACTCACTCATGAGCAATTTCCTCCCTGCTTCTTTTTAAGTGTGTTATTTTTTTCTCAGATGCTGCCTCTTCCTACATTTTGTGTTTTCCTTGCCTTAACTCATCTACATTCAATGCTTTAACTACATCTGGATGACATCAAAGTGATTATCTTTGGCTTTCTCACCTATTGAAGCTCCGAATTCACATTTCACTGTATACTGGTTAGCTTTAAAAGAATCTTAAATTCAAAAGAGCCAGGTTTGAATCCTTATAAATCCATTCCTCCTCTTGATTTTTCCACCTAAGTTAATAATGTCACAAGCACCTAAGTTAAAAGCTCTGGGAGTTGTTCGTAATTCTTCCCTCTCCCTCATTGTCTCCTTCTGAGATGTCATTTCACTCTTTTAATTCAACCACTTAAACATTTCCTGAGTCTTCGCGGTCCTGTCTATTGCCACTGCCATCCTAATTTCTCACTGTGTTATTGGATTTAACCTCTTAACTGTTTTTTGTCTACCTACAAACTAAATTCTACACCAAAATCCAAACAAGCACTCCACAACCACATCACTTCCTTGATTTAAATCTTCAGCAACTTCAAGAACCCTCCATCATACAAGACACTAATGGAATCCATAATCTTCCATTCCTAATGTTCTGGCTCCCCTTACCCAAATCATTGTCAGGTGCAACGCTGCCTAGAACAATGACACACAGTAGGTGCTAGTTATGCATTCAATTGTGTCCCCCCTAAGTCAAAACCCTAATCCCTAGTACATATGAACATTGCTATAATGAGATAGAGTTGAGTCTTTAAATAGGATATTAAGTTAAAATGAGGTATTTAGGGTGGACTATAATCCAAGATAACTGGTGTCTTTAAAAGAAGAGATTAGGATACAGATTTACAAAGAGGAAGAACATGTCAAGACATGGAAGGAGGCGGTGATCTACAAGCCAAGGAGAGACGCCTCAGTAATAAGCCAGACCTGATGACAAATTGATCTTTGATGTACAATATTCAGGACCATGAGAACATAAATATCTGTTGTTTAAGTCACTGTAGGGGCAGGAAGGACACAGGGCAGGATTGCTAATCCAGCAGACTAGGTAAAGGAGGAGAGAGTCCTGGAGCCCTCAGTGGCTTTTGCAGGCTTTTTATTTAGATTTACCAGGCACATGGCAGGCAGGGGTTCTGGGGGCCAGGAGGCTGGCAGTCCTCCCAGCCCCAGCAAATCCTCACTCTATTTGGGCTCTCCGGCCTTCTCTCTGCTTCTCTTCTCTGCCTCTACTGGTGTCCCTGCGCCGCTGCCCCTAAAAACCCAGTCTCAGCCCAGGTGAATCCCATCTACTTATGCCCACACCCTACTCCAGGTGCCCGCCATCAGGCATGCATTCAGGACCGCAGATCCATCATCAATCTTAATGACGGGAGGGCAGAAAATCCTGATACTTTTTACCTTACCCTACAGTCACCCAGTCTGTAAATTTGATATAGCAGCCCTTGCAAACTAATAGAATGCTCCATAAAATATTTCTTGAGAAAAGAACAACTTTATCAGTGAAATAGACACAAGTTAGAACTATTAGTAACTGACTGTAGGGTAAGGTAAAAAGATTCAGGTTTTTCTGCCCTCCCGCCATTAGGATTGGTGATGGATCTGCGGTCCTGAATGCATGCCTGATGGCGGGCACCTGGAGTGGGGTGTGGGCCTGCATAGATGGGATTCACCTGGGCTAAGATTGGGCCTATAAGGGCGGCATCATGGAGATGCCACTAGAAGCAGAGAGAAGCAGAAGCATGAGAGAGCAGAGGCCACCAGAGAATGCCAGAGAGCCCAGACAGAGTGAAGACTTGCTGGGGCCTGGGAGGTCTGCCAGCCTCCCGGCCCCCCAGTACCCCTTCCCAGCCATGTACCTGGTAAATTCCAATAAAAGCCTGCAAAAGCCACTGAGGGCTCCAGGACTCTTCCTTTACCCCGTCTGCTGGATCAGAAAACCTGCACTGTGCCCCTTCCTGCCCTTACACTGACTTTCTCTGAAGCCCTGAAGCTTACTCTAAGGAAATGAGAGTAGAGAAAGTTGGAGGGGATATGTCTTTCTATTAATATTAATTATTATCTCAGTAGTAAGAAATTACTTATTTTGTACCTTTTACTTTGCATCTAATTTTGAAATGTTTACTTACCCATCTCAAACTTTTAGTAGTAAAATCCCATCTTTAGTAGTTTCTCTCCATCTTAGCGGGAATGATAAAATATATCACCTGTAGGGCCTCCCTGGTGGCGCAGTGGGTTGAGAGTGGCGCTGTGAAGCTGTCCACAGCTTCTGCAGCGTGGGTTTGATCCAGGCCAACCAGCAAGAATCCCACATGGCACAGCAGACCTCTCCTGTCTTGCCCGCTGCTCCCCTCAGCAGTGTATTTCTGTTGTCTGCCTGTTCTGCTCCCCAATCTGTCTCTGGTGAATCCTCTCACACTCCCTCACCTCTGGCCTGTAACCCAGTTCTTGTATAAATAAATAAATCTTTTTTAAAAAAAAAAACCCAAAAAACATATCACCTGTATGTTAACTTTCATCTCTTTTTGTAACAGGGTGGTCCCTAGGAAAGGGGGAGTTTCCAGGTTTCCTGCCCCGCCCAAGGGAGGGTGGCGCTGAGTAGGGAGAAGCTGCAGAGGAGACTGAGGAAGGAAGGAAGCAGGATGGAGCCAGAAGGAGACCTGGAGGAGGCACATGGAGCAGAGAGACATATGAAGAAACTGCGCTTGCCTTTTGGTTGTAGACTAGGTGACACAATGTGGGTTAGACTCGTGGGGAGGACAACAATGGCAACTTTTTTTTTTTCCCCTTTTTAAATTTTATTTATTTTTTACATCATTTTTCATTTTTGCACAATGTATGCATTTTCATGTTGGTTGTATTCCCCATATAATTCCCACCCCCCCTTATTTTGACCCTAATCCCTCCCACTTCACCACTCCCCCCCCACTGTGTCTCTAGTTTATTGTTGCTTGTTGATTTTGATTTTTACTTTATTATAATTAGTCTTTTCCCTGGTCCCTTATTTAGGTTTTCTAGATTCCTGCTATGAGTAAGACCATCCGGTATTTTTCTTTTTCTTTCTGGCTTATTTCACCGAGCATGATCCCATCCAGCTCCATCCATGTTGCTGCAAATTGCATGAGTTTATCTTTTTTGATTGCTGAGTAATATTCCACCATGTATATGTACCACATCTTCTTGATCCAGTCATCTATTTTGGGGCATTTTGGTTGTTTCCATAGCTTAGCTAACAATGAAAACTTTTATCTTGATTTTGATTTTACTCTTTTCCTTCCAGACTTGTCTGGTTGTTTCTGATCCTTTTCTGTGGGTCCCCACTGGAAGATGCTTTAGACTTGTGGCAGCCTTTGGGGCCTTGCTCTGGACCAATCCTGCTTGGGTGGACTTTTACCCACAAGGGGATGGGTAACTTTGGGTGCTTGATTTAGAAACTATATTCTTTGCCTTTCCTGTATTGTTTACTAATTGTATTAAAATTTCTTTTCATTAAAGTCTCATATGTTTTGTGTTGATGCAGCGGATGGCAGAACCTGTTTAGAGTAGGCAAATTCGCGGGATCTGGGATGCCCCTCTCTCTGCCCTGTAATGCTTTTATCTCTGCTGATAGACTTTGATGTGGGTCAGAGGAGGAAAACAGCATTATTAACCCCACAGTGACTCCATGCATTAGGGTTAATAGAATCACAAATTTCAGATCCTACATAGCATTAAGCCTCTCTAAGCTTGGACAAGGGAAAGGAAGGGCCTGAAGTCCAGAAGTTGGCCTGCACTCACAGCTAGGGCTTGTGTTTTTCTGTTAAATACAGTTTCACAAATCATCAAGATAAACAAGGTGATTCCAGACCACGTGGACTAAGTCAAAAACAAACCACTGCTCATCTTGTCTGAACAGAGAACATGACCTTTGTCCAAGCCTGAAAAATGACTCCTCTACCCTGGCTAATATGAGTGACTGTGGCGTTTTGTTTTGTTTTTGTTTTTGTTTTTGTTTTTTTTGATTTCTCACATCTGATGTGGGCACTGGCTCAGTGAAGCTTCACTGAGCTGCCCAACTTGTAAGTGAGGAAGCGGAGGCTCAGAGAGGTTAAATAACATGCCTGGGGGCACAGAGCTGGCAAGGAGCAGTGTCAGGATTTGACTTTATCTCCAGAGTTTAAAAACCTGGACTATGCTGCCTCACAATTGATTTTCTGCAGAACCTTTTTTTCCTATAACACCATTTACATTTGATTTGAATCCTGCACAGTTTTTGAATTTCTGAATATTGCGCAGTGCAGTAAATATATTCACATTTCCCCTGTAGTTTTAAATTTATCAGTCAATTATCTCTACACTCTCTCTGTCTCTCTCTCCTCTTCTCTGACTGCTGCTTCTTTACCAGTTTACAGCTCCTGTAGGCAAAATTTATTAAGATACCCAAACACAATTACCTCTGCCTCCAATCCACAACAACGCCGTGTTCTCCCAGTCTCCTAACACAAACTCCAAAACTACCATGTCACCTCTAACTCCCCGTTACAGAGGTGCCTGTGGTTCTTACGGCATGTGGTCTCCTTTGTGCAAAAGCAGTAAGCCAAACATGTTAACTATGCCCATGCTCGTGGGTCTTTAGCTAGAAGGCATTGATGTTACATGTGTTCATAGTTATGTCTATACATGTGCACATGTGTATGTACGCATATATGTGTGGGGATACAGATAAAAATACTAAAATGCTAATAATATTTGCTTCTGGGAGTTAGATTGTGGGTTAATTTGATATTCTTGTTTGTTGCCTACCTATGTTGTCTGCATTTTCTACAAGATGCGTGGCAATGTCAAATGGGAGGGGAAAGCTAAGCATAAAGAAATGAATGTGTAGGAGATTTCTTATTCCTTAGGAAAATTCCTTGAATGTATTAGTAAAAGATAGAAAATTCAAGTTCAGAAATTATAACCTTACAAATGGAATTATATATATTATTAATTCATCATAACTTCAGCAGGATTTTGGTTTGAAGATGTGAACTATCTTCTCATTGTCCCCAGTGCCCTCTCAGAAAACAGTGCATGCCTTTAAAAGCCCCTTCACTTGTGAGCTGAGTTCTTTACTCAGGAAGTTGTATCTGAGAGCATGTTGCTACTGCTGAAGTCTGAAGTACTGCTGGAAGAGAAGGAAAAGAAGAGGTGGAGTAGGGAAGGGATCCTTCTTTTCCAGGCTAAAGTAGGGAAAACTCCAACCAGAGACCTGATATAGCTGGGATGTTTGTGACTCAAAGTCAGTAGAACTGGATTTTGTCTGAGTTTTGTTTTGTTGCTATTCAGTTCTGTGGTAATACTTCCTGGCCTTTTTCTAAGAAAAGCGGAAGAATGACCCTATTTAAGGGACAAGAGGACCAGGCATGGAGACTGTCACACCAGACTAGAGCATGGTGGTTTCTATAAAGATGAAAGAAGAGGGCACCATTGAGAGATGATTATGAATTGTTAGGAACTGAAGAACTTGGAGTGAGGGAACTGGATATAAAGATGATTCCAAAATTTCTGGCTTAATCAAGTAGGTTGTAATAATGCTGTTTATTGCATTAAGGAAAGAAGCAAGCCTGGGTAAAGATAACTTTGGATATAGGCAAAACTGAGGTGCTAGTGGAAATGCAGCAGGAGGTATAGAGTAAATTGAATCTGAAGCTTGAAGAAGTTTGGACTGGAGAGAAACATTTAGGAGTTATTAACTCATTTTGTTGGCACTTGAAACTTTGGGAGTAAATGATCTTTCAGCAGGAGAGCAGGGGATCCAGGAAGGGATCTGGGGTAGATGGATAACTGAAGAACGCAACAATTTAAAAAAGGAAAAAATGTACAAAACACCCAAGAATGAAGAATAACAGGACGTCCAGGTGAGAATGACACCATGAAAGCCCAAAGGGAGTTAATATGTCAACTCTAAGAGAAAACTGTTGTTTCCAAATGTTGCTGGAATATGTCATTTGGGTTCAGTGTCACTGCTAGGATGAGAGGGATATTGTTTCCATGAAGTGGTGTGAATGGAAGTATATAAATCTCTTTCAAAAAAGTTCTTTCATGAAGGAGAGGAGATAATAGAATGGGAGCTGGGGAATTCTGCCAGCTCAAAATAGAAACATCTGCCAGCTCTTCCTAAAGAAATGTGAAAACCTCTTCCTAGGAAAGTGTTCCATCCAGCATTGAAATGAGAGGATTCATATTTGCTTCAGGCATTTAGCTCACATTCCATATTGAATGTCAGAGACACTGCATCTCATGGACAGGACACGTGCTTCTGCTTCAACTCTATTTAGTCAACATTTTAATTGGACTTTTTATAGTGGGTTTGAAATTCTGAAGCTCATGACAATCTCCTTCGGACAGCTAGTGGGAGAGTGAGGAGTGGTGATCTGCTTAAGGGGTTGAGGGAACCCTGGGGAAGACTCCAGAACTCAAAATAAGGGACATAAGATTTCTTTCTGAACATTACACCATTTCTGGATGTTACATTTTTCAAAGTTACCTTAGTGAGCTAGCACTGTTTTCAGGCCAGAAAAGAATGCAAGTTATGGACAGACTGTCCTAATTAAGTCACAAATGTATTGTTCAGAATTTGATGCAGAAAAAGAAGGTAGCAAGGTACCTTTTGGTTCTCCTCATCCCTTCCAGCACAGTCTGAAATAAAGTAGGAGGGGCCCCATGCTGAAAGGCCCACATTTCACAGACACCCCAAGATGTGGTGAAGATAAGCACTATCAGGCCACTTGAGCTCTGTGACAATGGATTCAAACATATCCCTCCAACTCCAGGCTCACCAACTAAACTTTGCAAAGATAATTCAGTTTCCCATAGAGTTTGCTATAAAACCATGCTCATATATATCTATTTTGAAATTTCTCAGATCTCTGGTAAAGGTTACTCTTTTTCATTTATTTTTAAATTTTTTATTATTTTTTCTTACATCATTGTTCATTTTGTGTAGTAACTGGTCTCTCCCTCAGATGTATTCCCCATAGCTTTCCTGCACCATGTCACCTTAAGCAGCAATGTATCATCTGTCACATTACTGAATGCTCATAAATATATTGATTTTATCTTTGGTTTGCAGATCTTTGTTTCCTAGTTTTATCAACATAAGGAATTATGTTTAGTTTAATGTTTGCACAAATTTTAGTTAAAAAAGTGTTAAAAATAGTAATCAAATCCTGAGGACCTGCAATAGTATTTTTCTGTTGAAATAGGTTTGCTTATTATTAAAGTTTTGAGAAATACTGTCAAAACTGAAAAAAAAAAGAAAAACCTATTACACTTAAATTAGTCATTCCATTTTATGTCCAATAACCATACTGTGACTAGATTCCTCTCTTTTCATCACTTCAAAAATTAGAGAGTGATTTTCTTTTCTAAGTCATTTAAAAAATGAAGTTTTGTTTTTTTAAGCAACAGGTTTAGGTTGCAGAAATATTGAGAAGAAAGTACTGAGTGTTCTTACGTATTCCCTTTCCACACATAATTCCCCCTATTTTTCCACATATTGCATTAGTGTAGTAAATTTATTACAAATTATTAACTAAAGTCCATGCACTACACTACGTAAAAGCCAGTCTATAAGTTTTGACAAAGCCTAATAACACGTATCCACCAATACTGTATATAGAATCAAACACACGAGTTTCTCTGCTTTAAAAATACTCTGTGCTCCACCTGTTCATCATTTCCTATCTTCCTGAAAGTCCCAGCAAAATCCATATTTTTGCCTTTTCTAGTGTCACATAGGTGGATTTAGACAGTATGTAGCTTTTTCAGACAGATTTCTTTCACTTAGCAATATATTTTTAAATTTCCTTTATTCCTTTTCATGTCTTGATAGCTCATTTCTTTTTATTGCTAAAAATATTCCATTGTCTGAATGAACCACAGTTTGTTTATCCGTTGACATCTTGGTTGCTTCCAAGTTTTATCAATTATAAACAAATCTGCTATAAACATCTGTGTTCAGGTTTTTGTGTGGACATATGTTTTCAACTCCTTTGGATAAATATGCAAAGGTCCTTTGGGTAAGGAGTGTAATTACCCAATCGTGTAGTGAGAGTATGTTTAGTTTAATAAGAAACTGCCAGACTGTCTTTCAGAGTGACTGATGTTTTGTGTGCCCACCAGCAATGAATGAGAGTTTCTGTTGCTCTACACCCTTTGCCAGCATTTGGTCTTTTACAGTGTTCTGGATTTTAGCTATTCTAATAGGTGTGCATCTTAGCCATTTTTGAACAGAATAAATACTTTGGGACAATTAGTGTATATGCCAAGATGAAGAGAGATTGAGGAAAAAAAACTTTGGATATGGCTCCTTGGTGGTGGACCGGCTCACTCCCTAGATAAATGGTTTTTATATACTATTCTCCTTAGATGAGATAAAAATCTGCCTCAAGGGGTCTCCCTGTTGGTACAGGTGTTATAGATAGCACTACAAAGGTATCACCACCCACTGTAGCACAGGTCAATCCCTGGACTGCTGGCCAGGAAGCTGACCCACAAGTCGCAGCAGACCTCTCCTGTCTCACCCACTGCTCCCCTCAGCAGTGTATTTCAGTAGATCCACCTGTTCTGCTCCCCACTCCTCTCACTCCCTGCACCTCCAGCTTACACCCCAGTTCTTGTATGCATAAATAAGTAAATCTAAAAAAATCTGGCTCAAGAGACATCAGAAATGAGAACTTTGCTTACTAGTAAATGTTATATCTTTGGATTACATTAGAATGCCTAATGCATTTAGGGTGATAGCTTTAAAAGAAGAAAGGACAATAAGCTATATAACACTCATATGGGTAGTTCCACATTTGAAGATTTATACTTATGATTACTAGGAGAGGAAATAAAAAGTATATATTCTGAAAATAAAACTATGTGATGTACTTTAACAACTCCAGATACCATTTGGACGTCATCTTTGAACTAAGCAAGTCGTCCCAGTCTTTCATACGCTGGTGCTGTGTGGAATCAAATTGCCTTCCTGGAGGTGGCAGAGTCAACGCTTTTTAGAAATGTTGGAATTTTGTGTAGTGCTAAAAAAGAAAAAGGTTTGAATTGCAAATATAAGATACACACAGAATATTTTAAATGTGTTCATTTTCAAAGGTATTTATAAACAATGCCAATTTTCTTTTTCATGCAATCTCATCAAATCCTCTAGAAACCACTGTTTCCATGACTAAAAAAATGAAAACAAAAACAAAGGCAAAGAATCTCTAAACTCTTATTTATTTAGCCCTCTTATTAAATTCTGCTTTTCTCACATAAAAGAGGGAGAGAAGGATCCAATAATATGAAAAACTTATTGTTAAGTTAAAAATATACCCCAGGCATTATAGGGATATAAAGCAGAATAAGAGTTTTTAGAGAAAGTCAGTCACAGTGTTAAGGATTATACTACAGACAAGAATTGAAGCATAATTAATATTGAGGACTTTTAGAACAAAGCATGCATGGCCTCCTGTTGTAAATGTCTTTATCCCCTTTACCAAAGAAATATAACCTCCACATTTTTTTTCATGTCAAATTCCAGGAAAATATAGAATCCAGTCTAATGAATTTTGTGGGCTTCTACTTGATACTGAACAACATAATGATTACTATACTGGGAGAAATGATATGTTGAAATTTTAGTTCTCATAATAGATTTGCTCAACTGAAACTTTCCAATAATCTATCCAAGATATTAGTCATTCATTTGAGAATAAATGTATAAGGAAAAGTTAAATAATAAAGCAACAGTAAATTTTGAAGACCATCTTTATTGCTGGATTCTATTTTCTAAATTTCACTGAACAAAACCCCAGTGTTTAATCTTGACTATACCTAAGCTAACTTGTGGTTGCAGAATGGTGATTCTCAGCCAGTGATGATTTTCTGCCAGGGAAGATTTGGCAATATCTGGAAATGTTTTGGTCTGAGAATAGACAGTGGTGTCCAGGGGGTAGAGGCCTGGACTGTTGTTGAATGTTCTATAATGCATTGAACAGCTACTGCAACAAAGATTTATCTGACCCCAAATGTTACTGTTGCCAAGGTTGATAAACCCCTGCTTTAGAGGGATAAGCCATGAAAAATCACATTTTCCTCACCTTTAAATAACCTTAATAAGTATGTAAATATCCTATGAAGTGCTTTTCTCAAAACCCAAACAAAACTATATAAAACATTGTCAGGTCAATGTACACATATTGTTTTAGAAAAGCTTTCTATGACATTAAAGGCCATAAGTGGAATACATGTATTGCCTATGTTTATTAAAGGTAATTACCAAATAAAGCACACCAGCAACACCTCCCCATTTTACCTGATACATAACAAGACAATAAGGCATGACTCTGTGCAATTTATGCTTTATAACGGGGTAGCTGTTTGAAAATATAGCTACTGCACTGTCCTCTGGCTCACTTTGAAAAGTGGTGGTTCTGAAAGCTTATGGTACTATTTTTTACTCTTCTTGGTCCTGACTTCTTGTATTCCTGTGTTCCTGCTTCTCATTTGCCTTGGTTTGTTGAGAGAGAGAGAAAGAGAGAGAGAGAGAAAAAGAGAAGGGTTATGGCCACATAGACAAGCTCAGATAATTAGATAATTTTTCTTTAAGGAATATTTCACTTGAAAACAAGAATTTAGAATTTCACAAAGTCAGATTTTCCTTTGAGAAATATATTTAATTACAAATAATATTCTTCCTATGAAATATCTTTTTTTTTCTTTAAAGAAAATGATATCTGAATGTGTTTGCACTTAAAACCATATTTATCCTTTAAGTGCAATTTCAAACAAAATTATGAGCTGTGTTCTATTTGTGATTACTCTACATGCAATAAGACGATGCCATTTTATAAAGCTACTTAAACATAGTTGTTTTTCCCTGAGAAAGAGAGTTAAAGCAGATCAAAGTGAAATGAAAGAATTTTTAAAAAGAAAACATTAATTCACATGACCCCCTCAGGAAAAAAAAAATCATTAGAAATATGTAAAAGCTTATTTCAAAAGAGATCATAATAGACAAATAATTTGACTTCATTTCAATATAATAAAGGTTAAATCTTTTAAATTGCCCGAACCTGGTACTGTGTTTTTCTCTAAAGCAGGCATTATGTGGGTGGACATGTTGATAGTTCTGTTAAGAGAGCTATAATCTCACAAGGTGACTTACCTATGAAGTTCTTCAGGATTCCACACACAAGACATCAGAATGAATTTTCATGTTTTATTACGCCACTCTGCATTCTTATACTCATTCAATATAAAGACAATGTTCAGCTAGGGGTGCGTTCTAGAGAGAGCTATGCCAAGAAACTTTCTCTTTTCTAACAGAGGGACAATTTTTCATTAACTACTACGTGCTATATCCTTAGTTATTCACAATGATACTGTGTTTTTCCAATTTTCTCTGAGAAATCCTATGTTTATCCAATTTTAAAAGATTCAGATGCTTCTAGGATTTTCAGAGCAAATCAATAGAGGTATTGAATTTTATCTAATTTAATAAAAATTCTAGAGTAGACATGTGAAGTCATATCCATCATTAAAAATTTAAATCAAAGTGAACCAGAGGGAGGGAAGGTGATAGGGTATTAGCAACGGGCTAAGGTTGAAGATGAGTGAAGCATCTGCACATATGAAAGTGTGAAGTTAGGGCCTCCCTGGTGGCGCAGCGGTTGAGCGCTGGGCTGTGAACCTGCCCGCAGCCTCTGCAGCGCCGGTTTGATCCCCGGCTGCTCCCCGGCCACTGGAGGAGGGTCCCACATGGCGTGCAGACCTCTCCTGCTGCCCGCTGCTCCCCTCAGCAGTGTACTTCGGTCCTTCTGCCTGCTCTGCTCCCCGCTCTGGCTCTGGTGAATTCTCTCGCCCTCCCACGCTTCTGACTGTACCCAGTGCTTGTATAAATCAATCAATCAATCTTGTATAAATAAATAAATAAATCTTTTAAAAAAAAGTGTGAAGTTAAATTTCTAAGTTACATAGTTGGTAAATGACTGGAAAATCAATAAAAAATAAAATTATAAAAGAGTGTGAGGGCCTCGCAGGCAGTTGAGTGCAGCGCTGTGAAGCTGTCCGCAGCATCTACAGCGCGGGTTCGACCCTGATCGGCCGCAGAAATACCCACATGGTGCAGCAGACCTCTCCTGTCTTGCCAACTGCTCCCCTCAGCAGTGTATTTTGGTGGATCTGCCTGTTCTGCTCCCCGCTCTGTCTCTGTTGAATCCTCTTACCTCTTGCATCTCTGGACTGTACCCTAGTTCTTGTATGCATAAATAAATCTTTAAAAAAAAAAGAAAGTGAACCTTGATTATATTTCTAATAATGTATACATCTAATACCATGTAATTTAAATCTCAATGAATCTCTGACTTGAAGTGTGTGTCAATGTTATTAAAATAGCCATTTATATTTTGTAGTGTACTTGAAGTCGAAAATATACTTTAAGGCTAATAAGATGAACAACAAAGTTTCTGTTTACAGAAATGGCAGTACAGGACATGAATAATCATCTAAGGATTAGATTAACTATTTGATTGCAAGACTTTCGAGTGAGAATAGTGTAACTCTAGTTTTTAGCTCACCTGATATAGTGTGCCCTGGGAACTCATTACCAAACTTTCCAAAGGGCATTTAGTTTTGGCATTGCCCTATTGGATAATATTGCTCATTGGTTGGGTATGTAACTGAGTGCAATTGCAAATGGTTTCCAATACTTATCCCAAAGGAATTTTAAAAGCAGAGAATACTTTTCCCATTCAGAATAAACCTTTGACCTATTTTTGAATAGATAAACACTATACTCATGATTAATTGCTTGGTATGCTGTGGCCTATGATACTTGTTTGGCAGCATTGTGCCTCTGGAACACAAAACTTTATGATTCTTCTGGTACCTATTTTGCAGAGTTACTGGTGGCAGTGCCTAAATACCACATTTTGACAAAATGATCTGATTACATATGTGATGCCTAAAACCTGAGTTTATTTTCAAGCCAGACCCTAAAGATTTTAGAGTGTTCTGCACCATTCTAACTTCTTTTGCTATTTCTACTACAGAAAATTGTCAATCTACTTGAATGTTGCAGTGGCAACTAATGTCAAACTCTTCCATTTTGAGTCTTACAAATTTGGACCACAAATTTCCCTCATATGAATTCACTGCATATAGGCCTAAATGCTTTAGAAACCAAGGTATTCTTTTTTTTTTTTAAGATATATTTATTTATTTATGCATACAAGAGCTGGGGTACAGGCCAGAGGTGTGGGGGTGAGAGGGTTCACCAGAGACAGAGTAGGGAGCAGAACAGGCAGATTGACTGAAATGCCCTGCTGAAGGGAGCAGTGGATGAGGCAGGAGAGATCTGCTGTGCCATGTGGGTCACCTCCCTGGCCAGGGATTGAACTTGTGCTGTAGTAGTTGTGGATAGCTTCACAGTGCTGCATCTTAACCACTTGTGCCACCAGGGAGGCCACAAAACCAAGGTATTCTCTAAAACAATGTTTCTCAAACTTTAATATGCATCAAAATGACCTGATAACTTTGCTAAAAGGCAGGTTCTAATTCAGTAGGTTTGTGTTGGAGTCTGAGATTCTTCACGTACAACAAGCTCCTAGGTGCTGCTGCTGCTGCTGTTCCCTCTGTAGCACGGCTATAAGAGGCACACCAGATGAATCAGGCAGTTGAGTTATAGCAACTTATTCTTTAGGCGATGTAGTTCCACAGCTCTTGTGCAAAATATTTTCCTCCTACTTTATAATAACTTCACTTAAAGAAATTCAGGTATGAAAGGAAGAGGCTGCCAAAATGGACACACAATGAAGAAATGCTCCTCTTTTCCACCAATCTGAAACTTTGTAGGTTGGTTAAAACAGGCTAAATCTTAGAGACACTGTCTACATACTTACCTGAAGGAAATCTCCCTGAAGTTAGCCCAGGGATTCTCGGGGCCAGCCCTCATGGGGCGATGTGACCAAGACAGAGGTAGATGCCTGGGATAATATTCCAAAGTAAGTCTTTGTAAGATTTTCAGAGGGTATTCATTGTGTGTATAGATACAATTAGATGTATTCAATGTAGATATGTGTGTGTATGTGCAGGTATGTATATGTGTGTGCTTCCTTCAAAATAGACCAGAGACAGAAGGACATAGTTTCTTAAAAAACACCACCACAGGGGAGAACATTAATGCACAGTTACAATTGGGTTTGCATTCCCTCTTCAGCACTATAATGTTTCCAATCTGCTTTCCAATTCTTCGTATGGTTCTAGCAATTGTTTGCCATTTTTATCATCTCACCTATTTTTCCCTTAGATAATATTTCCTGTTTGTGGCTGACATGGATTTCCATTTCAGTGAATTTCACCAGCACAATTCCTTGAATCTGAAAACTGTACAATATAACCAATGGGTTAAATTATCTACCCACGGAATATACATTTAGTTGCCCAGTGTTAGGCAAAAACAACAACAACAACAAATAACCCAGTTCTTTATTACTTCATCTCTCCTAAACATTTACTCATTAAAATTAATGACATGTGAAAACATATAGAAGAAATGAATTCAATATTCCTTTTTTCCTAGAGAAAAAAGGAAACTATCAATAGTATAATTGACTTTAGAAAACATTCCTTACTTACCTTGATTATTGTCTTGTTATAAAACAGACCACTGTTCTGTAGTTGGATGTTAAATAGGAATATGTTCCCTATCAATGATGATGATTTTTTCTCTTGAATTGCACAATTACAATTATTAACAGCATTCGTGAGTTAGTATCATACTAACTAGTTAGTATGATACTAATAAATATCCCCTATCCACAAAAGTTTGACTAAGATAATCAGATTGTTTGTTACCTCTACAGGAGTTTAATATAAAATTACATTTTGAAGAACCCTAAGTTAAAAAACAAACAAGTAAATTCTGTTGTTTCTAGGTACTTAGTAAACATTAATACACATTTCATTATCAGCATGCATAAACTACTAGCAATAAAAAAGAATGCACAAAAAATTGTTCTTGAAATAATCATATATTCTTCAATAATCTTGAAAAAATGACCTTGAAATAGCTGTCTTTAAGAACTCACATTTAGTACTTCATATGGAAAATTCAAATATAATAGCCAATGGAATTTTAAAAAACAACAACAGCTGCTTCTTGAACATTGATTTATGATATTGTTATTACAGTTAAATAAAAGAAGCCTCTAAGTTCTATTTAGAAATAACTCTTTGGATTTCTGTCTATGAAGAATTTAAATGGGTTTATACTTGGAGTTGATTTATAAATATATATATATGAATAATATTTTCCCCTTTCTATCAGCTGTCTGGGAATTCCACTTGAACTATACTGGTTTTTAACTATACATTTGAAAAATCTGGAGTTGTGCCAAGTATTGAGTCTTATAGCATGCATATAAATATATGTATTACACCACTGTTAAAATAAGGAAAATCTATCTCTTCATTAATTCTTGGCCATTAGTTGCTTATGGAACTGGCACCATTAACATGAGGTGGTTTTCTGATCTGATTACATCATATATCATGTAAGTATTTCCTATATTATCGATTTCATAAAGGTAAGAACTCATACTGAGAAATAGATTCACAGGCATGTAATTTCAAGATCCAAAACTCTTGAAATGGTTTTTATTAATTTGCAATGATAATATTGACATTTGATTCACTATTCCAATTAATTGTAATTGCACTAACAAGTTCTCCATTTAAAGAAACCATACGAATACTGGATGGTCTCACTCATAGCAGGAATTTAGAAAACCCAAATAAGGAACCAGGAAAAAGACTAATTATAATAAAGAAAAAAATCAACAAGCAACAAGCAACTATAAACCAGAGACACACTAAGGGGGGGTGGAGGGAGGAGAGGAGAGATTAGTGTCAAAATAAGGGAGTGCACTTTCATGGGGAATATAATCAAAATGAAAATGCATACATTGTGCAAAAATAAAAAATGATGTGAGAATTATATAAAATATATTAAACATAAAAAAATAAAGAAACCATAAGAATTCCCTAATTCTTGAGTTTTCTGGAAGATTTGCACTACCCCCCTCACTGACTGGATTTTTATCTACAATGGTTAATGTCAGCACAGAAAAAAGGAGTTCATGTGCCCAGAGAACCAGCCCCTGTTCCTTAGACTGTGACCATGACTTGCACAAGAGTGTTCTGTGAAGCCTGTGTCACTCTTCTTGGTGCTCATGATCTATTTTCAGCTGTCACAGTAAATCAAAACCAGTGCAGTCACATAATATGCTGCCATAGGCTTGAACAGAAGTTATTACATGTACTTTGCTTGCTCATTGATTTGCACATCTGGATGTGGTATAAATTGATCCACTGTTGGTATAATTATATTTATAAGGCCTATGATTTAAAAAAACAAGTTTAATATTTGGTTTTTGTGGTGCATCCACTAGTTTTCCTTTACGTAATAAAGAACATTGTTAGTCTATGTTATATAAGTGGCATATTTAAACAAAATCTATATTCAAGAATTTGGAAATGAAGTGTATATAGCCAACATTTAGGCAACACAAAACAATTTCATCAAAAAATTTATAGCTAAATGTAGGTGCTGAAGTCATTTGCATTCAATCTTTTAATTAAAGGACATTATGAAACTGATTATTTTTTAAAGCATGATACAAGGTTGACATGTTAACTCTGTTTTCTACCAAGAAATCTCACAATCCTTGCAGATAGGAAAGTACATACTCATGGGAAATGCATTCATTCTTGCAGTGCAATGGCATACCAGCTGACAAATCATCCATTTGGATTTGGATGAGTTGTATGTACACTCAAGAAGATGTGGTATACATACGCATTGAAATACTGCTCAGCTATAAAAAAAGTGAAATTTTGCGTTTGCAACAACATGGATGGAACTGGAAGGGATGATGCTAAGTGAAATAAGTCAGAAGGAGAAAGACAAAGGCCAGATGATTTCACTCATATGTGGGATATGAAGAAATAAAGCAAAAGAACAGGAAAATCAAGCCAAAACAGACCCTTGGATTCAGAACATAGAACTGACATTACCAGGCTGTGGGGTATGAGTGATAGTAAAGGGTGCAGGAGCTCCTATGGAATGCAGTAAAATGTTATTGGTATTCTGGTGGTTATCAGTATTATTGAAGAGTTTTGAACAAGTACTCGTAAAACATATTCTGTACCAGAGTTACCTAAATCAAATTTAAAAATATAACTCTCTCTCTCTCTCAAAAACATCAAAATATGAAAAGAAGCTGCAAGATAAATCAGATTGCAACTAGATTCCAATGCCTGTAATCAAGTTATAAAAAGGGGAAAAATTCATGTCACCCACTTTTGAATTATCCTTTAGAGGTACTTGATTCATTGTGATTCATTTATTGCCTTTTCCCTGCCTTTCTCCTGGGTTGAATTTGTTGATCTTGGTAGAAACTATAGGATTTTCTACAAAGACCATATTATATGCAAGACACATAATTTTATTTCTTCTTTTCCAAATTACATAACTTTTATTGCCATTTCCAAAATGCATAAATTTTATCACTTATTCACTAGTTAGAATTTCCAGCACAATGTTGAATAAGAGCAATGAGAGAGGAAATTCTTACCTTGTTCCCAATGTCAGAAGGAAAGTGTCCAGACCCTCATCATTAATTATATTACTTATGGGTTTTTTGTAGATGATCTTTATCAAGTTGAGAAAGTTTGTGCTGTTACTAGTTTTGTGAGTTACGCTATTATCATCATGAACATATATTCAAACATATGTTTTTGCTTCTTTTGACTATAGATGTGATAGATTACATTATATAATTTTTTGATATTGGGCTAGACCTGCATACTTGAACAAATATCATTTGTGTGTGTAATTCTATTTATTCATTGATGGATTTTTCTTATTACTATTGTGTTAAGGATTTTGTGTCTATATTCATGAGAGATATTGGTCTGTAGTTTTCCTTTCTTTTAATATATTTACTAGAGTATTAGGGTCATTTAGATATCATAGAATGAGTTAGGAAATTTTCTCTCTGCTCCTATTTTTTTGAAGAGATTATGAAGTATTGTTATTTCTTCAATAAATGTTTGTTCGATTTACCTGTGAAACCATCTGAGCCTAATGTTTCCTTTTATGGAAGGTTATTAATTATTAATTCAATTTCCTATATTTTTCTAGGGCTTAGGTTGTATGATTCTACTTGAGTTTTGGCAGTGTGTGTCTTTCAAGTAATTGATCAGTTTCATCTTGTTTATCACATTTGTTGATATAAAGTGGTTCATTATATTCCCTTGTTATACTTTTAGTGTCCAAGGATCAGCAATTATCACCCTTCTTTTATTTCTGATGTTGGTAATTTTATCCTCTTTGTCTTGATTAGCCTCTTTAGAAGTGTATCAATTTTAGTGACATTTTCAGAGAAACAGGTGTTGGTTTGTTTGATTTTCCTTATTTTCTCCTTTTAAGATCATTAATTTGTATTCTAATTTTATTTATTTATTTTTTTTGTATTCTAATTTTATAATTTCTTTTATTCTGCTTGCTATAGGCTTAAATAACTCTTTTTTCCTCTAGCTGCTTAAAGTGGATGGCTTATAGAAAAGAAACTACCTTCGAATAGAAGAAATTTCTGGCCAGACACTCAAATTCCAGAGTCAAAGGCTTCTATTTGGAGGCATGTCATGCCTCAAACCTTCATCACTGATGCTCAAGTAGTCCATGATATCATGTAAACTCTCATAAACACAGGGAACAGAATTGTCTGGATTCATGGGAAAAGGCCAGTTAACAGTTTTGCCTTTTTTTTTGAGGCTGAGTTCCTACACAGCTGATCACAATCAACTATCTCATATAATGAGAGCAGCGATAATGAATTGTTGCTTTAAAGTGAAACATGGTTTCATTTAGTGAATGCAAATCTTTTGGCTCACTGATGCAACTCAAGGTTCTGCTTGTTATGAATGGAAAATAGTCTGTCATGCTTTGACATTTGAATTGAAATGCAATATTAGAGGTTACTAGGGGGAGATATTTTATTTTAACTAATTTATTTCATGGCCACACTTAAAATACCGTACCTACAACAGGCATGTAAAAGCTTCAGATGGTAATTTCTAGTAAGGAATGGCCATAAATAAAACAAAGTGGAACAAGATTCAATACTCTTTGCTTCCTTCATTTGGAGTTCAAATACTTTGGGCTCTTGGACTTGACTTTTTTTGTATTTACATGTATAAGTGAAAATGTGATTTACAAGTAAGGTATGTTCACAGCCATATCACTGAGCCCCAGTTACAATAAAATATTGATAATATGTGTAGTGTTCAAACAAGTACATAAACCTGGTTTTGGTAGTTTGGTTTAGTCACTGAGAGTGGGAATGCCCATTTCTCCTCTTATATCTGGTAGCAATTTATACTTGTTTAATATGCTTTAAACTGTTGGAGTAATGATCCCAGATTTGGTCTCTTCTCTGCTATTTTGACCTATGAGATAGCCTTGATTTTTAAGTTTAAATTTTCATTCCAGGTCTAAAACAGAGGATCTGGACGTTCCCACTTAAGTTTTGTAGATTTGGTGAGAGTATTTTATGTATATTTCAGGGCCAGAACATGATCCTGATCAGCAAATGTCCATGGTAAGGAAGGATAATAGGGTCACAGCTACATCTTTCTCTATTTACATTCCCTGTTGCCCTCCTTAATGAAAAAACAAAAAGCCAGCTAGATTTATCACCACTTATTTTCAAAAACAGTTTTTCAAAATTTATTGGGCCTCCCTGGTGGCGCAGCGGTTGAGTGCTGGGTTGCGAAGCTGCCCGCGGCCTCTGCAGCACCGGTTTGATCCCCGGCTGCTCGCCGGCCACTGGAGGAGGGTCCCACATGGCGCGCAGACCTCTCCTGCCACCCGCTGCTCCCCTCAGCAGTGTACTTCGGTCCTTCTGCCTGCTCTGCTCCCCACTCTGGCTCTGGTGAATTCTCTCACCCTCCTGCGCTTCTGACTGTACCCAGTGCATGTATAAAACAAAACAAAACAAAAACCAACAAACAAATAAATAAAAAACATGCCTCTATTAAAAAAAACAGTTTTTAAAAATTTATTGATTGTGATTATGTCTTAGGTGCTGGGATTATAGTGATAAACAGGGCTGTCACAGATCCTCCTGATAAGGGACTCACAGCCTAACTAGGGGAGATGAGTTTTTGAATATGTGAAAATTCCATCACTATGTCCTACTGAAGTGACTATGTCAAGTCGGGTGTTGACAGAGCATGGAGCAGGAACATCTACATTGGACTTAAATGATATGGAAGGATAAGCCAGAGTCGAGCGACACAAAGATAGACTAGAAAATAGTAAAGGAGTTTTGGGAAGAAAGGACTAAAAAAAATGAAAGAACAATAGGGTAAAAACCTGAAGTTACATAGTAGGAATTTAGAAAACCTAAATAAGGGATCAGGAAAAAGAATAATTATAATTAAAGTGAAAAACAAAATCAACAGGCAACTATAAACCAGAGACACACTACGGGGCTGGGGGTGGAGAAGAAAGGAGGATCAAAACAAGGGTGGTAGGAATTTTACGGGGACTATAACCAAGATGAAAATGCATACATTATACAAAAATGAAAAATGATGTAAAAAATATTTTTAAAAACCAAAAAAACTGAAGCTAAATGTTGCTTTGATGGAAGACAGAGGGAGACCAGGTTAAAGAGCTTTGTGTTCTACTTGCAGAAATTTGAAGTTGAGTGAAGCAGTTAGAAGGTATTGTTTTCCCTAATATTTTAGATATTATAGACTCTGCAGAGATTCAAATATAAGGGTTCATACATTAAATTTCTCCTGGAATTGGGTCTGAAAAAAAACTTCACCACCAAATATTTATACATCCTTTTATTAGAAAATGGGAACTGAAAGTCCAATGATGTGACCTAATTAGAAGTTCAAAACATATTTGTGTTGCATTCCTTCAAGGGGTCAAGTCTACATTCTTATCAATCTTTATTTTCCTATTCTATTGAAAAGTATTTCAATATTACTAAAGTTTTCTCTAGAAGGAAATGGTTATAAATCATGTATATCTTAAAATACAAACATCATCTGAATTTCTTACGTTTTCCTTATTAATAAATTATTTTGGTTCAACTTTCATAAGGAGAATTCATTGATCAAGACAGAAGTCCTAAAATAAAGAAAAATCACTCTTAAGTCTTTGAAAATACATTAAAATCAGAAGAATAACCAAATAACTAATTATTCACTGCTGGTCAAACAGTAGCTCAAAAGAAGAGGTAGGTAAGTAGGTAGGAAGATAGGTAAGCAGATAGGTTGGTAGGCAGGTATGCAAGGGTGGAAGGGGGCAGAGGGAGAGGGAGGGAGAGGAAGGGAGAGGGAGAGAGAAGAGACAGCAATCTGAACCATATCTTGAAATCAGGATGCCTTTTCTCTCTATATGTGCTGTATATATGTGTTTGCACATATATTTTACCTCTATCTTCATATATTTTATTTTGGTGATATATCATGCAATATGTATGTCCCACCCTTCTGCCCCCCAAATTAAAATGAACTGCTATGCAACAAGTAAAGAAAACCAGCAATATCCATGCCCTAGCCACCTCAAACTACAATTCAACCAAGGTGACAAACCAAGAAAATTAGGAAATTTAATTTTTAAATTAAATTGAATATGCAGCACAAGAAAAAATATGCCAACTTTTCAGTCAACCAGATATTCACATATTCAGATGAGATTTAGCACTTTTTAATATCAATTTGAATATACCACATTAAATACTTTTAGTTGTAGATGGACTTAACAACAGCATAGTTCATTCTTTACCTTTATCAAAAATTGAGATTATTTCAACCAAATATTTTGTTTAGTTGTACAAGACTATGTTTAAAAATCTAAAAAATAAATGCCTCTCTTATTCATATTTATTTTTTAAATGAACCAAACAAATACCCTCTTTTCTGAGTAATATATTTCAGAAAGACATAGAACATTCTTCAATATTACATCAAACTTATAAGACTAGAATTCATCTTACTATACCCCTCCTTTTAAATACTAAATATATCCTTCTGGGTTTAGTTTCAAGTAAGGATGTAGTTTAAAGAAATTAGCAAGGAATTTAAATTTCAATTCATAAACTGCCATTTTAACACGTGGGAATAGTGGGAAACCACATAATAATCCTACTCTTTTAATTTAATATGCTAAAGCAGCAGCACCTGCAGGAGAAATAGTGGGCAGGAGGAAGTGCAATGACCAGTTGCATTAAATAATATAATTACATTTAGTATTCCTAGAGTGCTTTCCATTTTCGAGATCTTTACAAGAAGTGAAGCAAAAACTCTTAATTATCCAAGAGGTAGATAATGAACCCATTTTCTAAACAGGAAACTGAGGCACTGAGATGCCTTACCATCAAATGCAAAAAGATCATCATCAGCAAAATCAAGATTAGGTGCAAAGAGATCTGGTTGCATTTGTATATATATGGGTGCCCCAAATACATCAATAGAATGACAGGTCTAAAGTTGGTTCATTCAGTAGTCCATGACTATCTTGCAATATGCCATACAGAGCTTGATGGAAGCTTCAAACTTCATTTACAGTTAAAGGCACATCTGTTCTCCTAAGTCAAATCCATGAAATCAACAGAGGAATGATTAAAGTTGCATCCTTAGGCTCAGGAATATAGGCTATTTGGAAACTCCATAGAATGAATGCATTTCAATAAATGAGATCAAAGTATGAAAAGACAATGTTAAGGGATAGTTAAGCAATAATAAAAATTAAAACTTCAGTTCAACATTCTACAATTATTCTACAAAGAAATATATTCATGAGTACAGTAAAAAATAAATTACCCAATAGTTGGATTTGAAACTTACCACAGCTATATACTGATGTGAACCTTGATCTGCATGTGCTTAAATTAAGATGGAATATACATAGTAAAGTTTTACTTTGTTTTCTATTGAACACATTTTTTTCTAAAATACAAAACAGTATCCTGATCCATTGCTAATCATTTAACAAGCTTCTCAAACACATTAAACCACTAAAGAAAAGTTGAAGTTATTTCACTGAGCAGAGATGTTAGCCACACAAGCAATAGGACCAGAATGGAATATATTTGGTGGGGGATGCTTTGTAGAAAATGCAGGAAAAGAAACATCATAGTGTCCTTTAGGCTCATGAGAATAACATTCATGGGTTCCTTCCCAGAGTTACCATGTGAGCAGCCAGTAGAGTAGGGAGACACTAACATAGATGACACACATCATTATCCAGTTTATTCTTGTGATAGGCGGCCTGTGGTTACCTGTCACGTGGAGGATGACATTGGAAGAGAGAATGCCACTAGAATTTTGGGCACGAACCACATAGAGGCCTGCGTCTGCCTTGCATACCTTCGGAATGAACACTGAATGTCTTGTCTCCTTGTGCAAAACCTGTAAGTGCCCATCTGCAGACAATTTCTGGCCCTTCTTGTACCTGAAGCAGAGAGTCAGTTTTTAAAGTCAGGATCACTCTTTATTCACATTATTTCTAAGGTCTAATAACCATTGCAAATGGGCCCACCACCACCACAACATACTCTAGAATTAGCAGGAGCTATGTAGTTACCACAAATTCCAAAGAAGCTGCTTATTCAAACAGAGGTTGCTAACTGATGGCCAAAGAAATACTTGGCCAGTTAGGACAGCTAGAATGTGCTTTTTAAAATTTGAATTTTTGGACAACATTTACCATTGGCATATTGAATATGAAAATTCAGATAGCCAACTATTCAAGCCAGACCATCTGGTCCCACTTGGCCACCATTTGCTCGTGGTAACGAGCACCTTGTAAGTGAGATGGCACTCTTCTGTTTGGCCTACTCCATTCTTTCAGGTGCTGTGAAACAGCAGCTTGTGACTTCCTGGAATCCATATTGGAAGGAGACTCATCTGCTTCATTCACCATATTCATGCCCTGTGAACCACATGAGCTACCAACGTGCTGCTTTAGGCAAGGTACTTGTACAGCATTACCTGGCTAAATGAGTTCATTTAATGTCTATCAATTTATTTCATTAAAAGAAAATGATTTCTAATTATAAAAGGCATTTATGCAATTGAGGTTATTACTGTTAATGACTTGTTTCTTATTTTCCTACGAACCTGGTTACTCAGTTGCATCTTTTTATAAAGCAAATCATTTGTTTATTTTGTATAGTCTAGATTCATGTGTATTCATTCATACCCAGGTTCTTCTACATAAGAAGTGAGGATAAACCTGAATCATCTTCTGTTCCAATTGCCTAAGTGATAACCTTTTCCTGAGTGTCCTAAGAATGAGTGATCCCCTGACAGCTTGCCAGTTGTTAATTATGTGAAGTCTGAGGGTAAACTGTAAATCTGAGGGTAAACTGTTATCTTTCACAATAATTACAACAGTCCTTCAAGGATATATACTAACCAAGGCATTTTTTTTGTGGGGACAAAACCAAGAAACACTTCAGACAACATTTTTCTTTGAGGTGAACTGATATTTAATGATGAATTAAATATCTTTTAAATTCAAAAATGCAAAATTCCTGATCTATCAAAAACATGCAACTACAAAAACAAAAGAAAACAAAAAGCATAAATGGCCACACCATTGCACGAATACAGTTACTTTTAGTAATCTGAGAAACCAGGGTTTTCTCATAAGTTCATTAGATAAGCGAGTCACACTTCGAGTACCGACAAGGGGTACACATGATAACAGTTCACTCAGTGCTGACTGAAAGATTAGGATAAACAAGTGCTACTCTGTTTATCTTAGTTTATAAATGTTTAAAATAACCCATGAACTGAGAAAGTCAGAGCTGCTTTTAGAACAACAGTAGGTGATTCAAAACCCTTATTCTGTTTACTTTTATTAAAACAAATAGGCTAAAAAAAATAATGGTGCCCCCAAGGCAAATCATATTGTTCACAGTTCAGTTTTTTATACTACCTTTCAAAGATGTTTTTTTTTTATTATTTATTTATTTATTTTATTTAAATTTTTTTATTATATATTTATTTATTTATTCAAAGATGGGTTTATTACTGGAAACCACTGTGAGGGAAATATTGTTATCTATCTCTCACATTGAAAACATTTATAAAAAGAAAACTCAGTGAAACAAACAATCCTTACCAAAGTGGCATGTGTGACTGTTGGGAAGAGGGAGAGGTCAAGTGGGTAAAAGGAAGCAAAGGGAAAAACCCAAATTCTTTTGTTTTTTTTTTGATTGAAGAAGTGTTGTTAAACTAAGAAAACTTCATGCTTCCATAGAAATAAACAAGGGGAAATAACTTCAGACCACAATCTTTAGAAATGTGGAATGTTAAACTGATCTAAAAGCAAAAAAAAAAAAAAAAAAAAAAAAAAAGCACAGCTGTCCTGTAGTACTTTCAGAGTTTGTTAAATTACTATTTCCTATGGTTCCTTCTTTTTTTTCTTTTAGGGGTATTAGGCATGCTGCTGCTGAATGAGAGCTGGGGGTTGATGTGAGGCTGAATCATGCAGAGTTGCAGTGTTGTAGAATATTAATCAGCTGTCCCTAAACCTTCAAGTTAGTGCACACTAAATCATTGCTTAGTGATTGGATTTGTTTCTGTTTATGGCTTGTCATTATAGGCTACCCACCATGTCAGTGTAGGCTCTGGATATCCTGTTACTTCAACTTCCAAAGTCACTGGAGAACCTTCCACAACAGTTACATTAGACAGGAGCCTGGAGAAATTAGGTGCCTGGTCCGCTAGGGTGACCATGCTGTTCTTTGCTGATGTACTTTTAATCTCTTCTCGGGGAACCACTTGCCTCTGATAGCACCAGCTGGTGTCTGATTGAGACTGGAGGCTGGAGGATGCATCAGGGGAAGCATGCAGGCTATCTCGGGTTTTAGTGGCATTATTATAAACATGCATCTCCTCCCGTGTTTCTAGCAAACTTCCCTGAGTCTGAGGGCGCTGCTGTAAAGCTCTCTCATGCACTTCACTCAGCATGCTCTCTGGAGGTTTAGCACTGATTTTGTGGAAGACAGTACTCTTTTCCAGAAATCCTTGGGCTGTTAATGGGAGTTCGGCTTTGAACTGGGTGTAGGGCCTCTCAAAATGACTTGAAAATGTTTCTCTCTTATCATTGCAAGCATCAGCAAAAGCAGCAGGTGGAGGCGGCAGCATAGGTTCTTGGATCTCCCCTGTCCCTTGGGCCCCCTTCAGCATCCTGGAGCTGCTTATCTGTAGGCTGAGGGAGGAGCTGGGACTTTCCTCTGCCTCCGTGTCCGATGGTAGGACAGGGGATTCTGGGCTTTCCGGAGTGGAGGCAAGGAGATGTCATCAGGTGAGGCACACTCATCTTCTCCTCCTGAGGGCACGTCAGCAGGCAGGAGCAGAGCCTGGATACCACCCTCCTCGGCAGAGGACAGTGGCTTCAGGTCCTGGGGAGGCTGACCCTCTTCTCTTCCACGGATGGCCAAAATGTCAGCCATTTGCTGCTCCTGCTCCTTCAAAACCAAAAGCCAAAGCTTCAAGTTAGCCATTGAGTCTTCTTTGCCTAGGTCTTAATGAAAGTGCAGTGCAAGTTCAAAGAGACAATTTGAAATTTTTTACCATGAGTTGAAACTTGGGGCCCTGGCACAAACATTACACAATTTGAACCCATTTCTCCATCTAACCTGGCACAGTCCTGTTCAGAACTCAGCAGTCAGTAAAGTGATCTCCAGTCTCTGAGTGAAATGTGATAGAGCTTGTGAAACAGAAGAAAGCTAGCACTGGTTTTCATCTGTAATGGAGGGTTATGCTGGGCCAGTGTCTTTCAAGTGAGAAGCTTCCTTATGACTTATTTATTTATCTATACAGCATGCCAACACATAGTTCTTAAACATCGGAGACTCCCAATATCCCTAGATCCCTCCTGGAATAACCCTTTTCTGTCCCAGGAAAACCATTATTTATTTTTATTGTGGTAAAATGTACATTCTGTAAAACTATTTTAATCATATAATGTGTGTAGTTCAGTGGCATTAAGCATACAGGCGTTGCTGTGATGTGTCCCTGCCACCTGCCTCCAAACCTTTTCTTCTTCCCAAACTCCCCCCCCCCCCCCCAGGTAAGCACAACTCCCAAGTGTCCCCTCCCTCCTAGCCTCTGGTAAACACCAATTTTACTTTTTGTCTCTATGAATTTGACAGCTTCAGGTTCCTGATTTAGAGAAAACCATTTTTAATGATTGTCTTTATTTTCTCCAAGCTCTTCCTCTTTATTCTTACATTACAATGACGTAAAATACATACATATATATATGTATATATAGACACACACAAATATTAAATAAGCAAAAAAATTTACAAAAATGGTGGTGCATAGACTGAATCAACTAATCTCCCTGCTTCATTTCTGGGGTCAGAAAAATGAAAAGTACTTTATGTCCAAGAGAAAATCCTGTGATTAATATATTCATGTAATAGTTTGGTGGAATTGTTCTTTCTGATTTGAATAATTTTTCTGAGAAAGAGAAACATGGAACTAGTGATCCCAAGACAAGCATTTAACTTGGTGCTTCTTATTACCTACTCGCTTGGTGTTTTGGGGAATCATTACATCTGACCTATAATATGAATAATAGAAACAATAAGAGAATAAATGTGATCGAACTATTTAAAAAAGTGAAGATTACTACCACCCTTTCATTTTTCTCTCTGTACCAACTGCACCAGAATGTTTATGTGAAGGGACAGCTATATTTTGGATCTTCACTTGTACTAAGTGACCAATGATTTATCATCTCTTTTAATTTATGTTAAAATAAAAGTGATCTCTCAATGTAATTAAAAATTCAATTTTTAAAAAAATGATCTGTTGCTTTAATTTTTCTTGTAAGAAAAATAAATAGAAGAAAAAATTAAGTATCAATCAGTGTTTGCTTTGATAGCAATGACTTTCAAATCTAAGCACATGGAAGTGGTTGACAATGGAGGAAATGTGCAGAATTAAAAAAATAATATGTTGGATTTAGCATTTCTTAGAAATTTAGATAAGAAATGGCATGCATTTCATGTTGTTCTTCACTATTTTTCCCAGTCAGTATCAATCAAGGGTGATTTTGCACCCTAGGGACATTTGGTAATTTTGGTAGATATTTTTTGGTTGTGGTGGAGAAGTACCACACTAATGGCATTTAGGGGAGAGAGGCCAGGAATGTTGCAAAATGCTGCAATGCTGGGGGCAGCACCCACAGCAGGGAATTCTCTGGGCCAACGTGTTGATAGTGTTGAGGGTAAGAAAATGTAATTTAAACCAATCAGAATCTAAAAAAGAACAACACTAAAGTCCAGCAAGATGACCAAGGTTTGGGAGATTTCCTTTGCCTTAGAGAGGAAACAGGGTTTAAGTGCCTCAAGGCTATCCCACAAAAAGGCAGGAAACTTAAGTCCTTGCTGCCTGGTGATTCTACAATTGAACTAGACTTGATATAGATTTAACTTGTGGAAAAGGACCTCCAAGAACTGAAGAACTGTAGAAGAAACTCCAAGAACTGTATTGACTTCAAGGCAAGATAAATATTTCTCCATGAGACAACTGCAACAAATGGAGATTTTTTTTCTTAAGCTTTCATGTCATAAGAAATATATTTTATTAGTTTGGAAGCAGTTGAGAATAATGTTGACTCTGCTTCTTCCTTCAGTTTCTTGGGAGAGAAACACTGAAAGCAGGCAGCTTGGCAAAGTAAAAAGTCAAAAGGCTAATTATAGTCCAGGAGCTATGAATAGAGAGTGAGCAACTTATGGTGAAAATCCATAATGATATGATTTAAATAATACTTTTGAAGTTCTGATGCATTTGCATTTTATGAGTATTTGCAGTTTAGCTACATGCTTAATTTATCTCTAATGCATAGGCTTTTGCAGGGCATAATTTTAATCTTCAAAATCCTTAAAGTAATTTAAACATGTCTCTAAATACTTTACTGTTTGTATTTCAGCTAGATTCTATGTTTTATTACATGTGCCTGGAAATATCATCTTAAAGGTAGATTCTATGGAAACAAGACACAATCTAATTTCATGTATAAAGAGTTTCCACCACATCTCTGGCCTGTACCCCAGTTCTTGTAAGCATAAACAAATAATTCTTTTAAAAAAGAGATTTTCCAAAGTGTAATATAAAACAATACCACTATAGCTTGCAGGGATGATAAAAACAGAGAATTATAATTTGAAGTTGGAATTGAATATAAAAAGACAATAGGAAGGCAGCTGAAAATGGGAGGTACAGAACTGGTTTGGGGTAACACTATGATGTTGGAATGACAGTCCCCAAACCATTGTGGGTTACAGAAGGACTAGGTAAGGGGGTAGAATGGAAATAAGGGGTATGGTGACTCACATTGCATTGGGAGGTTTGATTCAGATCCTTAAGAAGGCTTCAATCACTTTTCCTATCTATTTGTCTATCTATCTATCTATCTATCTATCTATCTATCTATCTATCTATCTATCTATCTATCTATCTATTTTGCAATGCAGAAAGACACTAACCTCAAACTAAAAGTAATGAGTGGGGTTGTAGTAGAGTTTCTTTACCTTATCCATTTTGTTATTG
>NW_023605018.1:0-29270 GCF_014898055.3 Talpa occidentalis
CCCTGCACATTCTCACTCTCTGAAATTACAGACTGTTCTTCTATGGTGGGAGGCCAGGACATAGGCTAAAACCAGAAGGTTCTCACAGAACAAGAAGTGAAAGGGGCAGGGAGGCTAAACCATGAGGCTGGTAGGGTCTGGGACAAAACATTGGAGGCTTGAGCAGCCCAGAGCACAGTGGTCAGTCAGAACAGAGGCAGAGAGGACTTTGAAAAGGGTCAAATGTGGAGGAGGATGGCAGCAAATAGAGAGAGAGGAGGGAGGTTTTCTTGAACAACCTGCAGAGACACGTTGAAGGCTTTCTAGGCCTCAGACTGAGGTAGACAGCGCCGCCTTTTTGGAGCTGAGCACACTGTAATATCTGGCCAAGGCTAGGTGCCAGCCTGGGGAAATAACTGAACCACACGTGGGTTTGGTCACAGCGTGCTGCTGTCCCTGAAATTGCTCCCTTTGGGGCACTCGTACCCTGGAGAGGCTTTCTGCTATAAACATCCTGTGATGTCCCGAGGAACCCTGAAGTGGTCCAGAGGGGTAAAGCTTTCCAAGCTTGCAGCCTCTAGGAGGGGAACAGTCATTAAAGTACTTCCTGTCTGTGGGTTTTTGAACATGCTGTTTCTTCTTCCTGGGTCATCTTCCCCACTCATCTGGTAAGCTCCTATTCATCCTTTGAATCTCAGCTTAGACTGTCACCGCCTCTAGGAAGCCTTCCCTCACACTCTGGTGGCCCATGTACCAGGAAGCAGGGTCCCTGCCCTTCGACTATGTTTCCTCAGCCCTAACAGAATGCCTAGGTACAGGAGATGCCTTGTCAATACATGCTGGATGGACATTGAAAAGTTGGGGCAACAGAGGGGTCTGAGTCAACCCAGGGAAGCCGAAATTTGGCACCAGAGATCCAAATGACAACCTTTGGAATTATCGTTAACTGTGAACAATGAGGGGTTAGGGACAGTGACACCCCTTCCCCACGTGCAGTAGAAAATCCACATGTAACTTTTGCTCCCCAAAAGCTTATCTACAGTCATCCCTTAGATTCAGGGTCCCCCCTAGTATACCAAAATCGGCGGATGCTCAAGTCCCTTATAACTGGCCCTTCGCATCTGCAGGTTCTACGTCCATGGATTCAACCAACTGACATCTGGGGTGGATACGGAGAGGTGACTGGATTTATTGAAAATATCCACATGTAGATGAACCCTTGTAGTTGTACAAGGGTCAACTGTACTACAAGGATCTGTATGTGCTCTGGCTTAGACAAAGTAGTTTAGATTCTCTTTTAGAATAATGGCAGAAGACATTAAAGTCCTCTAACGGGTATAGCAACACTGGTGAGGATGCAAGTCTGACTCAAAAAATCATTCCAGAACTGTTGTTGTGTACTCCTGGCTTAGCTCCAACAAGGGCTCCTGCCCCAGGACACTGAATCCTACCTGTCTTTTCTCTCACTGTTCTGCCCAGACCCAACCTCCTCATGCTTGGAGGAAGGACGCTTGCTGACCAGGCTTCTCCAGGGCAGAGCTTCTCCCCACCCTATCACGTCATCCTCATGCCCACCCCTGCAGTGGAGTTGTGATCCCCTTATCACAGAACAAGCACGAGGGAACATCCCAACCACCGTGCCAAGGTCTGCCATCTACACTGTCCCTGAGAGTTTTCTAGTGACCTTGAGTGTAGTTTTCATGTGCAAAAGAGAATACTCAGAGATGACTTTGGTTTTTAAAATTATTCTCCAATCTAAAGTTACAAATTGAAAAATCTAGTTTTTCATTAAGCAGTGACATTCAGTATATAAATCTTATTCTATATATTAATCTAGCAAATGCTGACAGTCATTCTCCAGGGACCTTTGATTAATGGGTGGTTGCCTTTCTAAACTTGCTTGATATTCCTCTAGACATTGTATAACTTCAATTTTCTTTTTAAGAACTTAATGGATCTGACTAATATGTCTTCCACATTCTTTAAGTAATTCTTAGAATTTTAATAAATTAAATTTATATATATGGTGAGACTTAAATCTTACAAATACTAATAAAAGCTCAGTAAGACTCCCATATAAAGTCACAGGTCTAAATCCCCACACTTTTTAAAGCAGATCACAAAAATTTTGTCTGTTACTTGAAAAGGCCAAATTTGCTCAAACATCACAACCATTTAAAATTCTAAACATGCACAATTTCCTCAACATGAAAATTTAATAGTATGGCAACCCCAGATTGGAAGGAAATGCTTGCAAATTATATTATCACATAAGGGATTAATATTCAGGATATAAAGAGAACTCCTAAAACAAACAGCAACAAAACCAAATAACTCAATTCAAAAATGGACATGAATAGACATTTCTCCAAAGGAGATAAACAAATAGGCAATGAGCACATGAAAAGACTTTGCTCAATGTCATTAATCGTTAGAAAAATGCAACTCAAAACCACAATGGGATAATACTTCACACTCATTACGTTGGCGATTATAACAACAAAGAGACTATAATATACACTGGCAAGGACACAGACACGGGGACTCTAGACGCTGCCGGCAGGCTGTATCTTTCCGCTCTTGAAGCAGTAAGATAGTTCCTTAATAATTTACTTCAACATAGAATTATTATTTGACCCAGCAATTCCACTTCTGGGTACGTATCTCAAAGGACAGAAAGCAGCCCCTGAACAGATATTTGTACAATTGTGTTCATGGCAACAGTATTTGCAATTGCTCCATGGGGGAGGTAACACCAGTGTCCACTGACAGATGAATGGATAAACAGAATGCACTAAATCCACACAATAGACTATTACTCAACTTCAAAAAGAAAGGAAATTCTGACACATGCTACACCACAGAAAAAACTGGGGAACATGATACTAAGTGAGATAAGCCAGTCACAAAAGGGCAAATACTGTAGATTCCACTCATAGGAGGTACTTAGGTACAGAATTCATACATAAATTTATAGACACAGGAAATAGAAGGTGGTTTCCATGGCTAGGGAGGTAAGGGTATGGGCAATTATTGTTTACCGGGTACAGAGTTTCAGTTCTGCAAGATAAAAAAAGTTCTACGGACAGACAGCTGCTGTGTAGCAATGTTAAAATGGCCGGTTTTATGTTATGCAATAACATAAATAATAAATAAATAAAAATGAAAATTTAAAAATTAATAGCATGAGTTTCGTTTTCTTACCTATGTCCACATTTGATTCTAAATCTTTATGGAGTTAAAAAAATGCACCTTCTGCAGCATGAGTTCAATCCCTGGCCGGCCAGGGAGAAACCCACATGGTGAGGCAGACCTCTCCTGGCTCGCCTGCTGCTCCCCTCAGCAGTGTACTTCATTCCATCTGCCTGTTCTGTTCTCTACTTTGTGTCTGATAAATCCTCTCACCTATACCTATACCCTAGCTGGCCTATACCCTAGCTCTGGTATGCATAAAAAATAAAAAAAAGAAAGAAAACTTTGTCTATCCCAAATGATCTTGAGGCTGCCTTCCCAAGAAAATTTTGAGGGGTAGCTTCTCTCCCAGTTGAAGGTGTGTGACAATCTCTGGCACAGTTGGGACATGAGGTGTAGAGCTACAGACAGGAAAATTTTCTTAGCACTTTGACAGGCTAAACACCTTTGAACAGTCACAATATCATGAACTCTTTGCAAAACTTCAGGCAGGGATTTAACTGACCAAGGCCATGTCCAAGTCTAAGTCTTGTCTCCATCCTCTCAAAGGTTGTTCCATCACTCGAGTGAATTCTACCTTTCTTTGGTTTTTAAATTACTTGGATGTTTTCCTGTCTAGTTGTAGGGTAAAGAAAATATCAGGCTTTTCTGCCCTTCCACCATCAGGATAGATGATGGATCCTTGTCCTGAATGCATGCCTGATGGCGGGCACCTGGAGTAGGGTGTGGGCATAGGTAGATGGGATTCAGCTGAGCTAAGACTGTGCTTTTAAGGGCGGCGTCACGGGGACGCGAGCAGCAGTAGAAGCCGAAAGAGAAGCCGAGAAGCAGCAGAAAGAACGCCAGAGAGTCCAGATAGAGTGAAGACTTGCTGGGGGCTGGGAGGCCTGCCAGCCTCCCAGCCCCCCAGCCAGCACCCCTGCCTGCCATATGCCTGGTGAACCCCAAATAAAAAACCTCCAAAAACCCACTAAGGACTCTGACTCCTTTACCCAGTCTGCATGGGATCAGAAAACCTGCTCCGCGTCCAGTCCGGCCCTTTACAATTGGCGTAAGTCGGCAAGATCCATGCAGACGGGTATTGGAGCCCTCCGAAGACCTGGAGGGACTAAGGAGAACAGACTGCCTGTGATGACGCTGGAGGTGCCATGCCGGCACAGAAGGTGGACAACGTCCACGAGCTACAGGACGAGACCTGGCGTGAAGGAGACGCCCAAAAGGACCAGCCAACGACACCGGAAAGGACCAGCCAATGACCCCTGAGGCAGCAGGCCGTTGCTGACGTAGGGAGAGGCCAATGGACTTGAACTGATGGACTGATGGACTAGGACTGACAATCCCGCCAGAAGGCAGAAGACCTTGCAGGTTGATATGTTTTGGGAGCCTAGGGGTGGAACAGTTTTGTTTGTAAACCCCAGGAGATGGGAATCTGGGGGTGGCCAGTGGGCCTAGATGGCCAAAAGCAGCCTGTGCATGCCCAGCAGCCAGGTGGAGGAGAAAAGCCAACTAAGAAGGCAAAAGCTGGTACTGATGCTAAGTTGAGAAGCCCTAAGCGGCTGTTAAGCAGCCTGAGTATGCTGAAGAACTGTGAGTCTCGTAAAATCACCTGTGGGTGATGCCCTGCTCATTCTTGAGTGAGGGTGAGGAGCTGAGGAACCTGTCCTTGGGGGACGGGTGGGGTACGTGGCTTGGGGTGGAGCCCAAGCCAAATGTAGAGTTTTGATCCCCAATCCATGTGATTGTGCAGTGGGTTGGCTTGAGTGCAGGGGTCTGCGAGTCGCATGGGTGGCTGTGAAGGCCGAGTGTTGGAGCGACTGCAGACAGAAACCCTGAGGGTTGGCGATTACCCCCAACAGAATAAAATTGCCAATCCCAGAGCTAGTGCATCCTGGGGGTGGATGCTGTGTGTGCCTTGTAGCCTAGACTACAGCCGGAGAAGGCCAGGAAGCCTGACGGCTCCTGGTGTGTTACAGTAGATGCCGTGAGTGATTCCCCTCCCTCGTATGAGCAGTGCCTTCGGCAGCAGATTTGGTGGCTCATCTGCTGGTACCAATAATTGTCTTTTGCACTAGGTTGGTGCCCTGCCTGGACTTGTGTTCTGTTGTATTTTGTTCTATTTGATGTATTTGCTTTTGTGGGCCATGGCTGCACTGTTTGTTTGCTTAGAAAATTGTATATATATGTATAGACTGTATGGCAGAAAACCCTGAGGGGGTGGACTGTAGGGTAAAGAAAATATCAGGCTTTTCTGCCCTTCCGCCATCAGGATAGATGATGGATCCTTGTCCTGAATGCATGCCTGATGGCGGGCACCTGGAGTAGGGTGTGGGCATAGGTAGATGGGATTCAGCTGAGCTAAGACTGTGCTTTTAAGGGCGGCGTCACGGGGACGCGAGCAGCAGCAGAAGCCGAAAGAGAAGCCGAGAAGCAGCAGAAAGAACACCAGAGAGTCCAGATAGAGTGAAGACTTGCTGGGGGCTGGGAGGCCTGCCAGCCTCCCAGCCCCCAGCCAGCACCCCTGCCTGCCATATGCCTGGTGAACCCCAATAAAAAACCTGCAAAACCACTGAGGACTCTGACTCCTCCTTTACCCGGTCTGCATGGGATCAGAAAACCTGCACTGTGCCCGTTCCTGCCTGTACACTAGTTCTACAGACTGTTGGATCTATTGGGATTTTGCGTTATTTTTGCATCCTGAAGTCACACCTTATAAATACATTTTAATGACCACTAGAACTGCATTCTGTGTCTCCCCACTTTTGTTTAAGTCAGGCCTGGCAACTAAGAAAGCCATTCCTGTGACATACATCCCCTCCAGTTGCTGTTTTAAACATACCTTCAATCTTAGTCTTGAAGTGAGGGTATCTGTTGAGAATCTGCACCTGCTTCCTCCAGTCAAATTCATTCCGCCAGTAGGAGACGACTTTCTTCAGGTAGTTAATGTTGAAACCATAGTGGAAACGGCAGTCCTCCAAAGGTGAGGCGAAGCGGGCCTTCTCCAGCCTCTGGTGTAAGTCCTAGAGCAACACGCAGGACCCAAGGAGAGGAGCACAAGAGAGTTGGTTCCCAGAAGCCAGAGCAACCTGAGACCAGAAGACACTGCGCTATAGCAAAGCTTCCCCTGAGGGAGTGAGGGGGCAGACTGGCGCTGTAGGGGTCAGGTTTATCCCAGAAAAAATCTCCTTGTTCCCCAGGCTTCCCACCAGGTGGCTGGTCCCAGAGCACAGGTGTTCTTCACTTTCGACTTCGGTTTACTTCTCATCTTTCGTTTAATAACACGTCTTAACAACAAGCAGCTTTAATTTACCTTAAAAGTGGCAACCTTCTTTTGGGAAAAGGTCAGAGAGTAAATATTTGAGGCTTTTTGAGCTGCAGCTACTCTGCTCTGTCTTTGGAGGGTGGAAGCAGCCATAGACAAGTGTGGTCGAAGGGTGTGGCTGTGTTCCAGTAAAGCCTGATTTATGGACACAAGTTTGAACATCATCTAATTTTCATGTCACAAAAGTATTTTTACTTTTTTTTTCTAACCATTTAAAGACGTAAAAGTTATTCTTAGCGGGGTGGTTGTACAAAATCAGGCCGTGGGCCAGATCTGTCTCACAGGCTGTGACTGATACACAACACTGAATGACACAATGCAACTCAGCTGGGATGAGAATTAATGGCCAGGAGAGAGGACACAGGTGTAGTGGGTGCGCATCAGGCCCTGCCTAGGGCAAGTTCAAGATGGCCCCCAGGGTCTCTTAAGTGTTACTCTTTCCAGGGCTTCCTCCCAAGCACTTCCATCACCTCCAAACAGATTTCAGAAAGCTTAGACTCCTGCAGGAGTTATCCCCAGTGCCCAGCCTCTGTTCGAAACAGCAAGGCCTCATCAAATCCTACCAAGGGAGCCTCAGCCTGGTTTCTTTTAGTTGTGTCCCAGTTTCTACTTTTTAATGCCTTCCTCCTTTTTATCTTGCTATGGCATTGATCCCCAGGAATCTCTTTAATTTTTCCCTGTGCACATTCCTTTTCTCACCTATGAGCTATTTAAAGGAAGAGATGACCATTTTTTCTTTGAAGCACCCAGCACAGTGTCTGCACACAGTAGGTGTTCCAATATCTACGCAGTGAAAATTTGAATGGAGAGAGACAACCAGCCCCACCTACCCGCCTGGCCCTGGGTGGGTCTAGCTCCTCCTCCTTCTTCTGGGGTGAGGCTGACCTCTCAGCTCAGCCCAGTCCACCACTCATGTCCTTCCCTAGGGAGGTGAGGACAGCAGCTTTGGAGTTAGACCCGAGTCTGCTTATTGTCTCAGTCACTTTGGACCAATTGCTTCACCTCTCTGAGCTTCAGTTCTACATCTCTAAGATGAGAACAGTCCTTGTGACAGAATTATGGAAGGGCTGAATGTGACCACAAATGGCTGCACACAGTAGGTGCTAAGACCTGATGGCCCCTGCCTTCTCTGTGCTTCAGCATTTTATGTCCCCCTCAACTTGCTTTCTCACACAGGATCTCTGCCCAGGCCCTCACTAGGGCCTGCTCACTTTCTCCTATAAACTTACTCCAAAGGTTTTAGGTGGGGCACAAAGGAGGTGAAATCAGCTGCCTACTGTGACCTTTAACACATGTAACTGGGTCTAACTGGCACCTGTTTTCCTGCCCTGGAAACTTCAGGGCCTTGGTTAGGGGAAGGCAGGGGCATACTGGAGAGAAAGGAGCAGAAGGGACAGGGAGGGCAACCTGGGCCTCTTTGCAGCAACCCACACCTGCCCAGTTCCCACTGGCACACAGGCACACAGAAAAATACTCCCAAGAGGGACTAATTTCCGAGCCCAGTCCCCTTCCAGTCCCGACTCCAGACCCCTAGAAACAACCAGAGGCTTCCCTGCCCTCCCCAGGTAGGCTCAGCCCTACCCAGGAAGGTGCCTTACATTGAGCTCCTCGTCCGATGTTTCCACCTTGAAAGGGCGAATACTCTCATCCTCTTTGGCTGTGGGCCTCACCCCAGGCCCCCACCACCCATCTTCAAGTGGCAAAGTTTCCTCCTTGTCCCGAGAGACGAACCAGTAGATGACAAAGCTCAGCACGGAGGCGAGAAGAATTTCTAGCCACATGGTTCCTGTAAGGGGTGGGGGGTAGGCATCAGCCACAGAGACCACCCACTGGCCAGAGATGCCAAATCCCCAACTTCTCTCCCACCCAACCGCTGATTTTATGTACTTTTGATCTGAAAAATACACAATATAGAAAAATTGGAAAACAAAATAAAAGAGGCAAAACTCACTCCCTACTTAGCAATGAAATTCATTCATCAAATTGGTGAAATGTGAACCCAGGCTGGCTTCAGCACAACTTTGGGTATTAGTGGCTAGAATTTTGAGGACTTGTTTCTCTGAGGGGCTTATGCTCCAGAAGCTTCTCTCTATCTCCTTCATGCCCTTTCCCCAAGAGGTGAGGACCAACTTCTTCTTCTCAGGTATAGGACTGTTGCCCCTAGATGTGTCCCTCTGAGAGGGCCTGTCCTCAGGAGCAAGGGTTGGGGGGGTCGGGGGAAATCTGAAACACTGGAGGTCAGCCCTAACGTGACCACACATCTCAGCTGTCTTTTAATGACCTTCTTGAGAAGTAATTCTGAACAGAATTCACCCATTTCAAATGTACAAGCCGGTGGCTTTGGGTATATTCAGACACACAAACTCTCACTACTATTTTAGAACATTCCCATTATCACAAAGGGAAACCCCGTCCCTTTAGCTACACCCTTTCTCGCCCCACCCCACCCTGCCCTAAGCAACCACTAATCTACTTTCAGTTTCACATTTCACATAAATTCAGCTGTTTTAATCCCCCATTTGTCGACTCCCCTATTTTTTCACAGAACGGGAAGAAAGAAGGGCTTAGTTCCTGCAAACCAATATCAGGAAGCCACTGGCTGGGCATTGTTATCTAGCTGTTCACCTTCCAAATTCCCAGGGAAGTACAAAGATACTTTTTTTTTGGTTCTTCTCCCCATAGTAACCAAGGGCATTTTAACTAAAAGCCCGTGAACTGTAAGAAATGTAATCTATAACCAACCCTAATTTTTACAGTTCTCTCCTTTTCCCTTTCATTCTCATCCCCCCACCCCCATCACCCTCTTAAAGATCACTGTGGGACACAATGTGGGCTGATCACCAGAGTTTGTGCTTCCTGGTTTGCAAATCTGAGACCCCAATACATACCCTTATTTTAGCTTAGCCTCATCAGGGTTTTTCTCCTTCGACAACTAAAAGGAAGAAAAAGCTTACATCAGCCCAACCACCTGCCAAAAAGTCCCTAGATTGGAGTTACTGAACAGCCAAGCTAGAAAGCCCTCAGCCCAACACTTTACAGCTGAAGAAACTGAGGCCCAAAGGGTAATGACTCACCCCAGGAATAAAGGGAGAAAAGAATCATTGCATTTCCTGCCCCATCACAACTGCACTGGGACAGGATTGCTCAGGATGCGGCAGCTGACATCTTGAACCACATAATTCTTTGCTATGGGGGCTCCCGTGTGCACTGTGGAGTGTTTAGCAGTGTCCCTGACCTCTACCAACTCGAAGCCAATAGTAACCTCTCTCTCTCACCCAGTTATGACCTCCAAAAATGTCTCCAGACTTTGCCAAATGTTCCGTGGGAGGGTGGGGGATGGGCGGGCATTGCCCTGCGGTGCAAACCCATGCTCAGTGGTTCAACTTTAGGATATGTTAGAATCACCTGGAGGGCTTGTTAAACTGAGTTTCTGATCTAGGACTCTGGTGTAGGCCGTGAATTTGCATTTCTAACAAGTTCACAAGTGCTGCTGCTACATACTTGGAGGATCTCAGTTTTAGACGAGCTCTAGGAGGGCTGGGCTATCTGTCTTGCTCCCCAGGGTATCCCAGTGAGCACCACACCAGTTTTGGCAGACAAGGATCCCACAAACAATTATTGAATGAACACTGTTGGGTAAGGTAAAAGTATCAGGCTTTTCTGCCCTCCCGCTATCAGAATAGATGATGGATCCTTGCGGTCCTGAATGCATGCCTGATGGCGGGCACCTGGGTGTGGGCATAGGTAGATGGGATTCACCTGGGCTGAGACTGGGCTTTCAAGGACGGTGTCACGGAGAAGCAGGAGAAGCAGAGAAGCAGAACGAAAGAAGAACCATGAGCAGAAGCAAAGACCACCAGAGAATGCCAGAGAGCCCAGACAGAGTGAAGACTTGTAGGCCTCCCAGCCCCCCAGCACCCTTGCCTGCTGTGTACCCGGTAAATCCCAATAGAAAGCCACCGACGGCTCCAGGACTCTCTCCTCCTTTACCCGGTCTGCTGGATCATAGAAAACCTGCTCAGTGTCCTTCCTATCCCCTACAAACACCTGTGCCCAAAGTGGAGGGACTGTAGCCTTTCTGGCAAGTTCGAGAAAGGCAAAGAGCACATGCCACCTCCCAGATAACAGGCAAGCAGAGAATCCCAGAGACTCTGCCCACACAGATAAACTGCTCCCATGAAGAACTGGATCCCCAAGTTGCCCTTCAGGTTATAATTCTATGGGGAAGGGTGGATCCACTACTCTGGCTTCATGGTGTCCAAGATCTCTCAAGAAATTTGAAGTGAATGCTCCAAAGGCTTGGCAGCACAACTCTCAGATTTTACCAACTCTCTTCCTAGGAGGGGGAACTTGGACACGCTTCATAACCTCACCTTCCCACACCCTGCAAGCTGCAGTCTAAACTCAAAGCTAGACACACAAGGCATGCTTACTCTGCAGCCTCAGCCACTCTAGGCTGCATCTCTTTCCCCAGACCACCAAAGCCCAGGACATCATCCATTTTCCATGTCAAAACCCTGCTCTCCCATTTTTAGGGGCCAGGAAAATCTCTTCCATGAATCATCCCTGCTCCCCCCACTCCCAAGTGGCATGTGTTCCTGCCCACCCTAAAGTCTCCCCACTGCTATGAGCTCCTTGTCTGAGTCACCTGCAGTGTTTTAGGGGCATGCTCTGTGCACTTTCTATCATTTGTCAGGGAAGGCCACAGAGCCAGGAGAGAGTGCAACTGCCTGTTGATCGGAGAGCTAGACCTGGGCAACTGTGGCTTTTTCCCACCTTGGAATGTGTGTTCCCTTTGCTTTTCCTGCTCTTGGAAGTTATTTAGCCAAAGTGTGTTCTTTTCTCTTAATTCACTCAGAAACTTCATTCTGGAAGAGAATAAAAATCCAGAGAAGTCTCTGCGCTTATCAGATTATTTAGTCCATGTCCCAGGGGCCCCCGAAAGCCTGTATGCACATAAACAAGCTGGAAGCAAGGAGGTATATGGCATAGGCAAGTGAGATCCGGGAGTGTCTGCTGTCCTCCCCCATGTGCTCACCAAGAACATGACTTGGGGACATGAAGGAAGGCATAAGGCAATGTGCATCTTTGGCTGTCAGCTTTTGCAAGACATGTCCCTGGTGTCATCTGTGCTCCACTTTTCTATCTGTCCTGAGACAGAAAAAAAATGTTCTCAGCATTCGAGTCAGAATTCTGTTTTCTAAACATTGATATTTCCAAGGAGAGCTGTATTTATCTCTTCAGTGTGGTCAGCTCCTGCTGGTGTAGAAAACATTCTAACTACTTCAAAACATCGACATCAGTTTGGGAGACCCTATGAAACATTCAGAAGTAATACAGTACAAAATGAGGGTGCCCACTCTGTGCCTGCTGAGGTGCCTGCTGGCATCTATAATTAGAGTTTACCCCCAAATTCCTGTGTTGTCCCTGGACCACAGCAAAGCCCCTGGTCTAGCCTGCTCATGTCTGCTATGGCTCCCCCTGGCCTCCAACTCTACAGTCAGGGTAATGTTTTGGGAATGTAAATCTGACATATCACACCCCATGCAAAAGCCCTTACAGCTTTCTGCTGGACAAAACAACATTTGGTTAATGTGGACATAAAAGCATGGGTGGTCTCTGCTGCCCTCTCGCCCTCTCCCTGGGCTTCTGCCTCACCCCCAATCTCCATCAGTCCTCTGTGCTTACTGCATTCCCTCCTACAAGGTTTTGCTAATGCTTGTCCCTCTCTCTGCAATGCTCCTCCCTTCTCAGCTCCTTATCTCCTGCTTTTGGGATTCACATCAAGGGTCCCTCCTCTGGGTAGCCTCTGGCCTCTGTATTTAAGCACAGTGCACCTCTCCTGCCTAGTCCTTGTCAGCATCACATTTGTCTGTGAGGTTGTGTGACATGTCAGCCTCCCTCCCTGGCAGGAAGCTCCTTGAGGGTGGAGACAATGTCTGCTTTCGCTGCCTCTCTCTGTGTCTCCACCACCTGGCATTTATGGGACACTGGAAATATTTCCTCAATAGGAAATATAAAAATACATAAATCACATAAATATTTTCTGAATAAATGAACTTTAAAATTCTTTGAATAACAGAGTAGAAAATTGTCAGTACTTTTGAACAAAAGGATGGCTAAATTCTCTGAGGAATGATATATGACCTACTTCTCAGCTAGGTTTGTAGAGAGAGACCAGAAGATGCAGGAAAAGATGCAGGCTGCGTAGCTGGCAGGTGGCACAACTGCAAGTTTCTCCCCCAAAGAAGGCTGAAGCATCAGTATCCTGGCGCATTGCAAATATTGAGGACCCTGAGGATAAGATTCAGGATCTTGTTGAACTACATGAGAGGGGTAGGGGAGATCCTGCCAGCCTGCTCTCCAAGACTCCCACATACCCAGGCAGGTGGGAAGAACCTCACAATCAGAAAATGCTCCTTAAATCACAGAAAGGAGCCACCTAACTCCGACTCAGGACTTAGGCCCCTTGGGCGAAGTGCATTATTTGCAGGGCAAATGCCCAATTGTTCTTCAAGAACAGAGGCTGAGAGGTAGACAAAGCCCTGCGCCTGCTGGGAGGGCCCAGCTCTGATGTCCACGTGAGAAGACCTCCCTTGCTCTGCTGACAGTCACTCAGACTCGCACACCTGGTGCTCCTTCTGGAGGAAGTGTTCCTTGGGGGCAGAAGGAGTGCATTGTGTACCCATCACATGCCAAGCCAAAGAGGAGGGTGGATCGCAAGGGTCTGTGCACTTCTCTCGCCTCCTTGCCTCCTCCCTGGGGGAAGGCGAAAGGAACAGCACATCCAGAGGAAAGGGAGATACAGATGGATTCCTTTTCATTCCGGGGTCAGCCTGCCAAGGCAACGCCGAATGGGAACATTCCAGCCACCAACACTGTTGATAGCAGCCCAAGCCATGGGGCTCCTAAGGGCTTCCCAGCAGTGATCCTGAAACTCCCAGGCCCATTGACTGTAGCTGAGACCACCCGGAGTGGAGGCTGGCCCAAGGTGGGTGGGGAAAAATCTGGGGGGAGCACGGTCCAACTGCACAGCCCAGCATTTGGCCGGCCTCTCCACCCACAGCCATTGTCCCTGGACCCCAGTGGCCACCAGGGACTCAGGATGGGCGAGGCCAAATGCAGGCAAGCTGGGCTGAGCGGAACACTATGCCCTGAGTCAAAGGCCTTGTTTATGTCCCTGCAAGACCTCAAGCCAAACCCTGGGAGAACAGCCTAGAGCCAGCACCCAAGGGAAAGGAAAAATGCAGTTTGAAGGCAAAAACAAAGAACAAGACAAGTAAAAACAGTGTGCCTGGGGGAGGGGAACTGCCTTTTTGGAGGAGCCCTGTTCTGGGGCCCAAGCGAGGGGACATCACCATCTATCTGCCTTGGAGCATTGTCTCCCACCTGAACTACTTCGTATACATGCCTGTGCAAATAGAATACAATTTGCGGCTGCTGGTCTGATGGGCATTTAGAGAGTCAGGAGCCAGCCGGACCGATGGCTGCTCTGAATCACTTGCCACTTGCCAGTCCCATGAGCTCAGCCAAGGACTGCACTTCTCCAGGCCTCAGTGTTCCCATCTGTAACATGGGAAAAGAACGTACCTCCCTTACCAGTTGGGAGAATTTGAGAGCTAACTCTGGTAAAGTGGCACATGGAAGTGCTTTCATAGGAACTTTGTTTTTAATACCTGAGGACACTGAAGGTGGGGGAGAGGGGACTAGCCTGATGCTGAAGGGCACTTCCCTGAGGATGTGCCACCCGAACCAGATGGGGAGTTAAGAAGTGATCCTTGTAAGAGGGAAGAGCAGAGATTCCAGGGAAGACTCTCACACCAGGCCAGTGTGTGGCTAGACGACAGGAAGTGCCAGCACCCAAGGGAAGTGCCAGCTCCCATGGTCTGGGAGAAGCAGAGGGCGCTCAGCTCTGGGCACCTGCCATGGAGGGTCTGGCAGGGTGAAGGGGAGGACCATAGGGAGAGCCCGCCAGCCCTGAGCAAGTTACAGAGTGGGTGGCTACTTTCATAGATTTTAAGTTGGGATGCTCCCCTCTACCCGGCCCCCCAACCCCCACACTCTTCCACACAAGCTTTAAGTTACATAATACAGGGAGGGACCAGATTCTCTGCCCGTGGAAGCGTTCACACGTTCATGCTAAGGAGTTTTGTTTGAGGCACTGCCTCATCTCATGTTCTGCCAATTAAAATAAGAACTGTCAAACTTTCCATTGGTTCTAAATGACCAGGGAAAACACACACCCAAGTGGAGCACAGTTCACTGCCTATGAGGAAAAAGCATTATTCTCTGTGGAATTTTAGTACACAGCATTTTCTGAATAGGAAGACTTCAGTTTCAGGGGATAAAAGGGGTGGGCCATGGAAAACACCTCTTTGATTTCCTTCCCACTGTTAACCCCACTCTGTCCCTCCCTCCTCTCCCTAAATCTGCTTTTCCTCACAGTGTGCTCCCTGGGCCAGAAGCTTCCTCAGAGGTATGTAATAGGACAGCATTGTTAGCTGAGTAACCTGAGCTGGTTTTTTTGTCTGGAAGGTAGTGAAAGGGGCTGTGTGTTTCTTGTAGAGCAGCCCTAAGGATCAGTGTCAGAATTCAAAGGAGTATTTTGTGTTGTTGGTATGCGGGCAAGGGTTAGTGTGCTTGTGACAATGTCTTTATCCTTTTTATTCCAAAAACACTAAAGACTAAAGACTTTAGTCTTTAGACTAAAGACTAAAAACATTTCTAAAGGTGCTGGGGGTAATTCCGAAATTAAGATGATGTTCCATCTTGAGGAGTATTGCTGGGTTCCTGAGAGCAGCCCTGCGTCTGTGGGAAGAGACACAGAGGCTGGCCGGCCACCTTCCCCCACCTGGTGGCTGGGCCTACCGGCTCCTGTCTCCTCACAGGTACAGCTTGGCTTAGCAAGTGGGTCCTGCCACAGGAAAAACAAAAACACCAAAAAACAAAAAACCAAAACTGAAAACTAGAGAGTAGGAAAATACACCCACTTCCTTCCACAGAGTCAGCGAGAGTCTGACTTTCTTAAGTTGCCCTTGCCACTATATGGGCCAATAATGAGGCTTGGCATTGGAACCAAACTATTCCTCTTACTTTCCAAACACTTCAAGGTCTAACAAGAAGAGTACAACTGGAAAACGACTGCTCAAGGCAACGAAGGTTGCTCATTCCTCAGGGAAAGCCAAGTCCCAGGCTAAGCTGTGGGGGTGACCACCAGAGCTGGTGGTCCTTGGGGACTTTGGGGAAGGGTGCTCCCTGGCCTCTCGGAGAAGCCCAGTGTGGCTCTTTCCAAGCTTCACAGATGCATGTGGGCATCTTGCTTTTGGTCATTGGCTTCCTAAAGCCCTCAAGGGCTCACAGTGCCAGTCACAGCTGGGGAAAAGCCAGATAGATGGGCCCAAGGCAGAAGGCTGGGAACTTTCCACGGCATCGGTATGTGTGTGGGCACCACAGCCTCCCAGGAGGCAGCCCAGGATCGTGACACACAGAGGGGCTGTGTGGGTAAACTGGGGAGACAGTCTCAGGGAGAAGATACCCCAAACAGCTCCCCCAAGAGGGAACCAAAACTTGGCCAAAGATCCAGCCACTCTACTTCCCCAAGGAAGGGCTCCCGAACCAAGGCAGGGTCTGTGCCATCCTGACTTGGTTATATAACTAAACACAACAGATTGTGCAAACCAAGTTCAAACTGAAGCAGCCTCTCCTGCTGTGAATGTTTACTTTCCTGTGGGTGGTCAAGCCAAACCAAAACATATCCTCTCATGTACTACAATAACCCCGGGAAAGTAAGGGGTACTTTCTTCTGCTTTAAAGAGATTTATAAACAAAGCTGAGAGGCTCAGTTGTTTAGTTAACTGAGTTTGAGTTAATCTAAGTATAAGTGCTGAGAAGACATCTGAATGCAAATGCAACCACTGTGTAGCAATTGTCCCAGATGTTAATGGCAGCAAAAACTCCTGTTCCTGACCTACAAGGTTTATGGTCCCCATTTGTGGATGAATTACAGAATCTTCTGGAAAATCTTTGAGCTTCTCATAGAGAAGAACCCCTGCTCCCCCCCACATCCCCACCACATCCCCACCCAATGCAAGTGTTTTCAACTAGACTTCAAAGAACCCAGGCTTTGCAGCAGCTAACAACACTAAATTGACACCTCTTAAGAGCAGTGCCCCCCTCCCCACCTCTATGCAACAAAAGGAAAGAGACAGATAAAGGGCCCAGGGGGCACTCCAGGTCTTTGGGCCCATCGGGAGGAATGCTGTAGGCCTGACTGTGGAGACTGAAAACAGCTGCTCTCTGGTGAAAAAGGGTGAACTATGACCACCCACAGGAAAGTAAACATTCACGGCAGAGGAGGCTGCTTCAGTTTGAACTTGGTTTGCACAATCATGTGTTTAGTTATATAACCAATGTTGGATGGCACAGATCCCGCCTTGGTTCAGGGGCTCTTCCTAGACTGCCCAGCATTCCTATCTCCTTGGGGAAGTAGAGTGGTTGGATCCTTGGCTAAGATTTGGGGAGCTGTTGGAGTGCCTTCTCCCTGCTGCAACCTCCCCACCTTACCCACACAGCTCCCCAACCCCCCCCCCCCTAGGCAGCCCACAGGTAATCCTGGGAGGCCTGCTGGGCTGGGTAGTAACACCTCTGCCTCAACCCTGCATCCTTGACCTCTGTGTGAAGCTTTGCCCCCCACAGCCTGGAGTTAGGGCCTGCAGCCTGTTAGAAACTGCCCTCAGTGGTCCCTGCAAGGACCACCCAGGCCTCATCCAAACAGACAGCTCCTCACCTACATATTTCCTTTGCTTAAGCTCCTTTTAGGCTTCTTACCTATGGAATCATCACATATTAGAGCAGCAAGGAGTTTTTACAGTTTGAATAGTCCAACTCCTCATTTTATGAATGAGGTCCAGGGAGGGGGCACATTAATGGCAGAGCTGGGACATGAGCCATGTCTTCTTTTAGCCACATCTAGAATTGGCTTCTAGACCATTTCTCTTTCCATATGACTGTATTAGCTCTCAAAGGAATGGATCACTAATGGCAGCATCGAGGGCCCTCTCAGAGGTGGGTTCTGAGCCATGAGATTCTGGAGGCTCCTTAGGTCATCCCGTACCTGTGCTATCTACACCCACTCCAACCTCCACTGGGTGTGCAGCAGTTGTGACCAGCTCACACTCACCCTCCTATATTTTGTAAGCCCAGCTGTGTTCCATGTCTCTGTGTATCTTGGCAGAAGGGAACAGTGGAGCCCTGGCAGCCCCTGCCCTCACATGTCTGGTCCTAAGCCAGGACGTGGAAGACTATACCCAGATCCCATGGGAGCAGTCACTAAGCATGAGGCTTGTTGGGCTCGTATGTGGGTGAAAGGCTATTGTGCATTGGTGACATGGGGGCTCCCTAAGTTCCATCTGGTGCTGGATTTAGAATCAGGTCATATCAGGTCATCATAGAAGAATGGGAGAGGCACTCCACTCCCATCCAATGGCTGGGTGCCCTTTCTCTAAAGGTCTCTTGGCCCAAAGAGTCCTCATTTTAGTTGTCTGCCACAGACATCCCGCTTCCAAAGGCTGGGACCAGTCACTGTGCTTAAGGAATAGCTGAGAGTCAGGTGGGACCCCACAGAGAGCATGCAGTTGGAGTGTATGGTTGCTTTTTTGAGCGGTTATTTTCTGTGAAAGTCTTTCCTTTCCTGGAAGGGGGTGGGCGGGGAGGAGCAGAAAGTTTGGAGTCTTCTTGCTCTCATCCTGGGCCAGTTCAGTTTACCCAATTGGCCACTCACACTGAAGAACAATGATGACAATTTGCCCACACACAGCACATACAGACATACAGCTCATCTGTGCTGGGCATATACTCCTACCACAGGGCCTTTGCACTTGCTCTCTCCTCAGCCTGGTGCACAGTCACTCCAGATAGAAGCTGACACTTCTTTATTCCTCAGGATTATTCAAAGTCACCTCTTAGTGAGGGCTTGTCCTTTCACCTGACACTCCTTTTCCTTCTTCAGTGCTTTCTTTTTCTCCGTGGCACACATCTTCTAATGTACACATTTATTTTATTATTCATCTTTCCTCCCAACAAAACTAAACTCCATGAAAGCATGTTTCTTGCTAAGCCCCTGTGCTTAGGGCAGAGCCTGCACATAGTGGGCCGTCCCTGAGTTCTGCCAACACTTCCTCAGAGAAAGGTGAGGATGTCATCTTGGCCCACCCAGGTGTGAAAATTGGAGAAAGAAAAACTACTGAACACTCCCACAGCTTTTTGCTAAGTAGGACCTACTGGGGTATCCACAATGACCCTCAAACCCTGACTCCCTGGAGGAAACAAACCATCACACCAGAAGACAATTTTACTTTCTGAAACGGCGTGACTTCCTGAAAACGTTTATTTTAAATTATATGAATTCAGAGGAGGATGCAGAGTGGCACAGGAACAGACATAAATGCCAACACTCTCTACAATTTCCTACGACCATTCATAAATCTGGGCGAGGGTGCCATATGGGGAGCTGAGATGCCAAATGCATAGGTTGCCCTTACCCTGCACCTCTATCCTGGGTGCAGAGCCCTCACACAGCTGCTGGGGAGGAAGAGAGGTGTCTGCTCACTGAGGCTCCAGGGGAAGATCCAGGCTTTGCGGAGCCTGAAATTCATACAGTGGAGAGGAAGGGGGCAGGGTGCACAAACTTAAAAAACATCAGTCAAAATTAGGATTACAACTGATGAGGTTAAAGTTTAAAATTAAACTGGCTGGCACCCCTACCAGCTCCCCAACCACTGGCAATATCTGCTATGCCACAGCTTCCCCCATCAGTACCATGAACACCCTAACCAGTTCCAAGAACAGATGCTAATGCAGCGCTTGCTAAGTGAGCGAAAAGAAACCACAAGGGCCTCCCTGGCGGCACAAGGGGTTAAGCACAGCACAGCACTGTGAAGCTAGCTAGCCTGCTGGCCAGGGAGCTACCCACATGGCACAGGAGACCTCTCCTGTCTCACCCGCTGCTCCCCTCAGCTGGGTATTTCAGTAGATCTGCCTGTTCTGCTCCCCACTCTGGTGAATCCTCTCACACACCCCCACACCCTCCCCACACTGCTGGCCTGTACCCCAGTTCTTGCATGCATAAATAAATAAATCTTTAAAGAGGAAAGGAAACAAGGCAAAGGAAACTCGAATATAAAAACGAAATCCCAGCTGCAAGCTTTTGCAGACTGCCACTGACTTCCGCAGAGTCTACCTGACTTCCGCTCTTTCCTCTCTTGGAAAGTACTTTCAATAAAATTTTGCTTTGTTTCTAACCTCTCAGTCTCTGTGGGTTCTTCTGCAACCCGCGCCGAGCTACCCTAGACCCCTGCCCTGGTACCACATCGACACTGCTAGAACTACCCTCTGCCCCCGCCCCGCCAAGTCTTCAGACGGAGCCAGAGCCAGTGGGAGCCAGAAGCACAACTTCACAGCCTCGGACTAAAACCGGCCCCCAGTCACCGAGCGCGGCTGAACGGGCCTCTGGGCCTGTCCTCGCACTGATCACATTCCTTGGCTTCAACTACCCCGCGGACTCTTAACCCGGGGCCCAAGTTTCCACCTCTGTGCGCCGGCTGCAGAGCGGCCCCTTCTCGCTGGGGCGGCAGACAGATGGCACGAAAGCACATTTTCGCCTACAAGACCCGAGGCAGGATTTAGGTCTGGTGCCAAGCGCATTCCACAGCTAGCGTGAGAGGCACCCCAGGAAACAATCCCCTCCGGGGGCGCCGAGCAGAAGCGGAATTCCCGGCACGGGTGGCCCGAGCGCACGCGAAGGGGGCGCGGGGTGCCCCGGGCCTGCTCTGGTCTGCAGGAGCGCGCCGCGGGCCAGCGGCCGGCGAGGTGGCGCCGTCGGGGGTGAAACGGCGGGTGGCGAGGGAAGGAGGCGGCCCCAGAGGCGTGAGCCCGGCGGGAAGTGACCCCCGGGCAGCGCCCGCCACCCCGCCCGCGCGGACCCCGAGCGGCGGCTGCGTCCTGGGGGCACGGTCCCCGCCGCCGGGGCCCCGCAGCTACGCCCCGCGCGCCCCCGGCGCTTACGGTCTTCGGCTCGCGGCTCCCGGGCGCGCAGGCTACAGGCTCCGACCGCGACGCGCGAGGCCTCCCACTCCCGCCCCCGGCGCGCCGGGCCTTCCGTCGCCCGCGCTGACCCCGCCCAGGCTCGGCCTTCCAGCGGGCGGGCCCGGAGAGGGGACACCCCCCGCAGGCTCCACCTCCGCCTGGGGAGGCCGCGGCTCGGGGGGCGGCCCGCCCGCCCAGGTACCGAGCCCCAGCCGGGGTTTAGGAGGGGTGACAGCACCCGGGTGCAGTGGCTTTGTCAGTGGAAGAAGCGAAACGAGCCCGAGGCTTGCATGTTGCGTCTTTGTTATTTCATCTTTCTGGCCATTCACTGTTGCTTCTTCCACACGTAGGTCCAGGACAGGTTGGGAAAGTTAAAAACACATTTGTCTTTCAACACTAGTCTGGAGCACAGCAGGACCTACTCAGAGGTGAGGGCTGAGATACGCAATGCTGAGCTCAACACCTGGAGACCAGATGCCAGTAAATCTGCTCTTCAGAAGGAGCTCCGGACCTGGAACAGAGGATACTGGGGGAGCTTCCGACTTCGGCATCGGCAACAAGCGTCTCTCCCCAGACCTTCATCCTTAGAAAACCTGCCCTGTCACCTCTGTCATTGCGCCTCCTTATCACCTCAAAACCTCTCCAACGCCTCTTTCATGAGCTCAGAAATGCAGTTCTTTGAACAACATGCATCCTCAATAACTCAGCCCACGGTCCACAGCAAGGAGGCCCCAAGCATGTCCTGTTGCTGGGATATCACTGTCACTCTGCAAACAACTTTAGGATAAAATTATCCGCCCCCCCAACCCCCACCAACCATGTTCTAAGAACTCTCCATTGCAATAAGGAGAGGCATTTATGACCCCCCCCCCCCACACACACAACTAATTCCTACCTGCAAGCCTTTGCTCATAGAACACTCCTGGACAGGATGCTCTCCTGCATGCAATCATGGATCCTCCTGTCCTTTATTCCACATCCTCCTACAAGAGCCTTATCTTACCCCCACAGTCTCTGGCCTCCCTGTGCTCCTTCAAAACTTGCAGTCTGTGAGATTCCCCCACCCCTGTCTCCTCCACCACCCCCCATTTTTTACTCTTAAAACTGCAGTGATGATGAAGACATCCTAAAATTAGATACTGGTGGTGGTATATGATTATACTTAAAACATCTAAGTTACACACCTTAAAAGGATAAATTTTATAGTATGTGAATTATATTTCAACAATATTATTTTTATATTTAAAAAACTGCAGTGAGATTGTAAAGTCACATCTCACTTCTGTATCTTTTTTTAAAAAAGATTTATTTATTTATGTGTACAAGAGCTGGGGTACAGGCCAGAGATGTGGGGGATGAGAGGATTCACCAGAGACAGAGTGGGGAACAGAACAGGCGGATCTACTGAAATACACTGCTGAGGGGAGCAGCAGGGGAGTCAGGAGAGGTCTGCTGCACCCTGTGAGTCAGCTCCCTGGCCGGGGATCAAACTCATGCTGCAATGGCTGCAGATTGCATCATAGTGCGGTGCTTAACCCCTTGCGCCACCCGGGAGGCCCAACCACTTCTGTATCTTAATATCCTCCTCCTTGGTTAGATAATCTATCCAGCATTAGATTATTAAATCTAAGATAGTGCAAGATATTTCAAAGTATAATCTACACAGACGGTCAGTAAATAAAAAATCACAGGGTCCAACTCACCAGGGTAAGATTTAGAAAGTCAGGTTTCCATTGCTTTTGGTCAAAAGCCATTGAAACATGTATGGAGCAGAATAGATATAACGTGACCTCTAGAATAAATTATATTTTAAAAAAGCAAAACAAAGGCTGTTCTCTGTACAAACTTCTAGAGAGTTTCCAGGTACATCAGGTGGAATGAAAAATAATGTGTACAGGGGACAGTTTTGGATAAAAATTGTACATCAGTTCCTGATTCACCAAGAAGGAAACAGTCTATATGCCAAAAATGTACTATATCAATCAAATCATGAGAAAACATCTGGCAAATTCCAAATTAAGTAATAGTCTACAAAAGTAACTGGCCTGTACTCTTCAAAAATGTCAATGTTAAAGTAAATGTCAGTGTCACAAAAGACAAGGAAAGGCTGGAAACTTTCTAATTAAAGGAGATTAAAGTCATGAAAACGCTGGTTCTCTTGTAGACTGGACCCTGGACCAGAAACACAGTTTTTCTAAAGACTATTATTGAGGCTATTGTCAAATTTTGAAGGTCTGTAGATTAAATAATAATATTTATTAAACTTATATATCTTTAGTTTGAGAATTGAGTATTTTATAAGTGGACATCCTGATCTTAGAAAATACAATCTGAAGTATTTAAGGAGTGGTATAATATCATGTCTGAAATGATGAAGGAGGTGGGGAGGGACAGGTACAAGGCACTGTCTGCCCAGTGCTACTTAAGAGCCAAGGTATCGGGACTGTAAAAAGGTACTATAATTATTTGTTCTTTGAATAAGAATATTATATGAATGGCTACATTCACATAATAAGTCTTTTACTTTTAATCAGTGAAACGACCTTCCTGTGAAGAGATGGGAATAACAAATAAAACAAGAAGATCCAATGGAACTTAGTCAATTAGAACCACCCCCCCCCCCGAAAAAAAGAACCTACCCCCAAACAAAAAATTATCAAACTATGGCACAATAAAATTTTGAATGGGGTAACCATTTTGGTTGGAGTAACTGAAAATAATATAACCTCTGAGTGATTAAAATCTAGATCAAGTAGTCAAAGTATCTTATCACTTAACTGATCCAAACCTTTGATCAATGGAACAAGTTACCCTAGGGATAACAGCACAATTCTATTCTAAAGTTTACATATATTGACAATAGGGTTTATGACCAAAATATTGGAGCAGGACAAACTAATGGTTTGCTCGTTGACAGATCAAAGTCCTAGGTAATCCGAGTTCAGACGGGAGTGATCAAGGCCAGTTTCTATTTTATATTTCATCTTGTACAAAAGCACAAGAGAAGATAAGGCATACTTCATAAAAGCACCTTTAAAGTAATAGTGATTTATCTCAATCTAATTAATTCACAATAAACCTGTCAAAGAACAGGGTTTGTTAGGGGGTTAGAACCCTATAAACATACTTGGGATCATAAAACAAACTTATGATCAGATGTTCAACTCCTCTCTCTAACAATATGCTCACAATTCACCTTCTTTCATTAATTATTCCCATTTTACTTGCCAAAGCATTCCTTATGCTAGTTGAAGGAAAAGTGTTAGGCTAAATTACAACTTCAAAAAGGACCAAACATTGTCCCCAGGGCCTCTTCTAACCTACTACTGATGTTGTCAAACGACTTACCGAAGACCCATTATAACATCATCAATATCATTTATTGAACCAATCCTAGTCCTGTTATCCCTGTTATTCCATATTATCCATAACATAATCAACAATCATCAAACAACATAATCCTAGGTGTACTATTCATATCACAAATTATGTTTTCATATCATAATGTTATCAAATCATAACATTATCATCTAAGAATATCCCTGCCACGCCATAATATGATTTATTTCAGCCCTAGCAGAAACAGTCAAACTCCGTTCAACCTAACAGGAGAGTTAGAATGCATTTCTGGCTTTAGTGCTGAATACTCAGCAGACACACTCACCCTATTTTTTCCTAGCAGAATGTGTCAACAGTATCATAATATACAATTTCACAATCCCCTACATATCAGAAATATATTCAATCAACTTTATGGTGAAAACCCTCTTCATAATAATTTCCTATGATTTCAAGCATTCTTTCCATAATTTTATGATCAATTCATAGAGCTTCTATGAAAAAAAATTCCAGTAACACCAGCATATGACACAATCATTACCTATCATAATATCAAGTATGCCATCACAAACTGAAGAAATGTCTGACAACAGAGTTATTTTGTTTTTTTTTTAAGATTTATTTATTTATGCACACAAGAACTGGGGTATAGGCCAGAGGTATGGAGGGTGAGAGGATTCAGACCGACTGACTGAAATACACTGCTGAGGGGAGCAGCGGGCGAGTCAGGAGAGGTCTGCTGAGCCATGTGGGTCACCTCCCTGGCCGGGGTTCGAACTCGTACTGTAGTGGCTGTGGATAGCTTCACAGTGCTGTGTCTTAACCCACTTGTGCTACCAGGGAGACCCCTAAAAGAGTTATTTTAATAGAGTAAATTATAGAAATTTAAATGCTGTTATTTCTAAAATTACAGGAATTGCTGCACCTTCCCCTGCAGTGACCTTTAGGGCTAACCGCCCCTAGGTCCGGCTGGGCAACCAGCGCGCAGGGGAAGAACAGCAAAACCCTACCTGCTGCACCTCCCCCCGCAGTGATCTTTAGGAATGGCTTTCGCCACGGTCCCTAGGTCCGGCTGGGCAACCAGCGCGCAGGGGGAGAACAGCCTGAAGCAGAGGAAGTGCAACGGAAGTTCCCTGAAAAGGCAGAAGCTTATCAATAGATAACGACCACCAAGAACCACTACAAGAATGCTAAAAATCTTATCCCTCTTCCTAGAACTACAAACTTTAATCCCTTATTTGTCTTTCTAAACTTCCTTCTTTCTTCTATAATGGTCATTGCTTGTTATGTAGATCACCTCCCTGATAGTGGTAGACTGAGCCCATGAGCAAGCTAATTTCCTTGATATTCATTCCTGTGCTTTTGGAAAACATATATATACTGGTCACAAATTTAGAGAAAATTACACTCAGATTTTCACTCTTGAAGTGTGTCTGTTTGTCATTTCTTTCGCCGACGCCCTGACCATCCTGCACGCTTCTCTCAACCCTGAGGTGGCCTCATCGTCTACTGCTGTGCTGGTCCGTGGCAGGAATCAAACCTACTTCTGAGAACTCAAAAATTTCCATTCTGCCATATTACACCATGTTCTAAAATAAGGTTGTTTAAATAAGCTATCAGCCCATACTCCCAAAATGTTGGGTTATATTCTTCCTGTACTAATAAATCTCATTTTCTTATGACTTTATTTTGTCAGAGACTAGAATAACTGACAGTAAATTCATACAGATTAATAATTTGAATCGCTTCCAAATATACTAGCCATCATCCCAGCATTAATAAGAAAATTCAACCTTGATTTGTGGAAGCATCTACTAATACTTTTTAACACAGCTACTACAACCAATTTGATATGTTATTCACCACTGAGCTTGGGAAAAGGGTTCAACCTTTGTCTTTATATTTACAATCTAATGCTTACTCAACCATTTTTACCTACAAACCACTGATTATTCTAAATAAACCTTAAAGATATAGGCACTTTATACCTGCTATTCCATACCTGAGCTGAAAAAGAAAAAAATAGTCTTAAATATTTTTAATCTGTGCCAAACTACATCAACCTGGAGCTTTATTAGGAGATGATCAAATAATTCTTGTCATCATTATACCATTATAATTGGGGATTCTTAATGCCATTAATAACAGAAGCACCTGACAGCATTCTCCTGAATACACAACCCAAGTTTCTGACACCTTCTGCCATCACCCTACTTCTACCTGCACTTAGTCTGATTCTTCAACCAGGCTTTATTCAGGGTTAATTTTTCATATCCTTATATACTGTTCAGGGAAAAAAAAAATCTCTGGGGGTGTAGTATAGGGATAGTCTGAGCCATAGTATCTACTAGTTTCCTGGACTTTATAGCATAGCCCACTGAATGTTTACAGTGGAATGGATACACAAGCATACTTTACATCAGTTACCCTAATTACTACGCTTTTCTACCAGTGTAAAAGTATTTATTTGACTAGTAACCCTTCACAGAGGCAGTATTAAATGTTGGCCAATCCACGAAGCTTTTTCATCTTCCTATTTATAGTAGAGGCTTAACAGGAATTATTCTAGCCAATTCATCCTTTCATATTGTTCTTCATGATACACATCACACAATGGCACATTTTTGCTCCATTCTACCAATAGAAGCAGTATTTGTTACTATGGGAAGAGCCATTCACTAATTCCTGTTATATTCAGATTATACACTCCGTACAACCTAAGCAAAACTTTATTTCACAATTGTATTTGTAGCTGTTAGTATAACATTTCCAACTTGTTGGCATCAGGAACACCACCACAGTACTCTCATGATTCACACGCATATACAAATTCCACACGTTCATTCATGTCATTAAAAGCAGTAACGCTGAGTATGGCCTCTTTTCTACCTAAGGCCTCTGCACCTGTGTGCGCATGGCCTCTCTATACAACTATGTGTGTAAAAGATTTGGATAAGGCACTCACACATGACTGTCTTGAGACAATGGGCCACATCAAGAGGTGGAGGAGATGCCTCGGTAACCGGTGACTGTGTGGTCATGGTCCCAGACAGCCTTGGAGTAGCTCGAAAATTACACCAAGCACCTGCACGGGAAGTACTACCTGTACATGTGGCCAGCATGTCTCCCCTGTTCCCCATAAAATTGATTACCCTTTGATCTCTTCGAAGTCCTGTTCTCCATAAGATGAATACCCTTTGTTTCCCCTGGACCCTGCTTCTCCTGCCATTGTCACATAACCAGTCATGCTTGCTCACTATTACTAAATAAATAGCAAGAGGGCTGTTCATAAAACAGCAGAGTCTTGCCCTGCAAACCTGCTCCATGACTCATTTCTCAAGTGTGCCCCAGGAGCGTGCTGGCATGCTTCTGACCACCAGAACTAAGCATTTTGCTAATTTGAGAAGCACTGCATCCAAATGAGAAGTATCATTAGTAGAACTAATAACTACTAATCTTGACTAACTGCATAGATATCTTCCACCATATCACACATTCGAAGAAACAACTTATATAAACTTAAAATTAAACCCCTCTAATTGATTTAAGAATCAAAGCCCTCTGGGCCTCCCTGGTGGAGCAAGAGGTTATGTCTCAGTACCCTGAAGCTATCAGCAACCACTGCAGCGTGAATTCAATCCCCAGCCAGGGAGCTAACCCTCATGGTGCAGCAGACCTCTTGTGTCTCACCTGCTGTTCCCCTCAGCAGTGTATTTCAGTCAATCTGTCTGTTCTGCTCCCCACTCTGTCTCTGGTGAATCCTCTCACCCCTGCCTCTCCCTCCACCTCTGGCCTACACCCCAGTTCTTGTGTGCATAAATAAAATAAATCTTTAAAAAAAAATCAAACCCCTCTAACTGGTTTCAAGTCAATTTTATAACCACTGTATCTTTCTCAGTAACTGAGGTATTAGTAAAATATTGCACATCTTTGTCAAAGTTAAATTATAGGTTCGAATCCTTATGTCCTTAGGGTATATCCATTCTAAGCAGGCTTTCAAGACACAACATCACCTATGATGTATATAGTAATTTTTATATTTTCATGACCATATACTAATAAATTGCTTTCCTAAATTATTTCCTTAGTCCTTTATATTATTTTGCTAATATTAACAACTAAATTAACTCACACAAGGATAATAGATGCAATTTGTATATTTCTACCCTGTGATCCTTATTCTAATTGTTCTATAACCACTACAAAGTCTTTAAATAATAGAAAAATTAATAACCTTTCTCTAACTGTAAAAACTATAAGCCATCAATGAGACTGAAATTATGAATATATATATATATATATGACCAACACTTGAATTTTCAATTACTACATTATTCTTTTTTTCCCCTACATTATTACAGTGGAACTAGAACCAGAAGAACTACAGCAACTACCAAGTGAGTAGGTTTTTTTTTTAGATTTATTTATTTATGCATACAAGAACTGGGGTACAGGCCAGAGGTGTGGGGGGTGAGAGGATTCGCCAGAGACAGAGTGGAGAACAGAACAGGCAAATCTACTGAAATACACTGCTGAGGGGAGCAGTAGGCGAGTCAGGAGAGGTCTGCTGCACCATGTGGGTAGGTAGCTCCCTGGCAGGGGATTGAACTCATGCTTCAGTGGTTGCGGATAGCTTCATAGGTTGCGTCTTAACCCCTTGCACCACCAGGGAGGGCCCAACTGAGTAGTTTACTTATTAAGAAATAACTATCCAAATATTAGTTTCATCTGCAGACATCCTACACTCATGTGCTGTGCCTTCCCCTAGGCCTAAAAACAGGTGCTACTCCAAGACATCTAAATCAAACAATCCTATTACAAGCACAACAGATATAGACTGTGGACAATGTTCAGAAATGTACAAGTCAAACCATAATTTTATGCCTATTGTTAGTTCCACTAAACTATTTCAAAAAATAACCTGTGTCTATATTGTAAAGTCATTAAGAAGCACTAACCTTTTAAGTTAAACACTGAGAATATCAACCTCTCCTTAATGATTTGCCACAAGCCACATCAAATGGCTTGTTGCCATTCTATCAACAATTATAGTACTGCTCATTGTATTTCTTTTTTTTTAACTTTTTTTTTTAAAGATTTATTTATTTATTTATTTATTTATTTATTTATTTATTTATTTATTTATTTATTTATTTATACAAGCACTGGGCACAGTCAGAAGTGCGGGAGGTTGAGAGAATTCACCAGAGTCAGAGTAGAGAGCAGAGCAGGCAGACTGACGAAGTACACTGCTGAGGGGAGCAGTGGGCGGCAGGAGAGGTCTGCGTGCCATGTGGGACCCTCATCCGGTGGCCGGGGATTGAACCGGCGCTGCAGAGGCTGCGGGCAGCTTCAAAAC
>NW_023605019.1:0-29262 GCF_014898055.3 Talpa occidentalis
TAGATATGAATTCAGGCCACCACCCCAAAAGTGTCCTCTGAATAGGTGCCCCGTGTCCAGGAAAGCAGAGGTGCTGAAGGAACACAGAGGTGATGGGCTGATTTTATGTGGCACCTGCTATGCTCCTGCTGTGCCCACGGAGCTGACTCTTGGGGTGGAAAGACATGGAGCCAGCAGTCCTGTGAGTGCTGTGCACGGCTCTCTGCGTGCACAGTGACCCTGTCCTGGAAGGAGAAGTCGTTGGTTTTGTGGCTGAGGATCTCGACCCTGAGCTCCTAGCCCTGACCTGAGGCTGCACACCCAGAGGGAGTAGTAGGTGTGCCACCCAGCATCTTCTCATGCTAACACCCATGTTCGCTGCCTGCCTCAACTTTCCTCCAGGCTTGGGTCGCGCAGGGAAGAGGAGACAGGCAGGTGTCACACTGGCCGGCAGTGCAGGCCAGATGAGATGGGGAGCCTTAGTGCCTGAGGCACTCAGAGAGGGCTACGTGTTGGCCGAGGCCCCCAGGGTGGAGCTGGGACTTACAAGTGCAAGTTACAGGTGAACCAACAGTGCAGAGAACCCACCTGTCCCCAGGTTGAGTTCCCAGTTATAACTGACTTGTAACCAATTGTATGTAGTTCTACGATTTTGACTATAGACGTACATTTTGCATGTAGATTTTTATATCTATAATTATAACTAAGTTCACCTCAGTTTGTAAAGTGTCATTACAGATGGGGCTTCCCTAACAACCTGGAGGTAGGTCACTGCTGTCCCATTTATCAGATGAGTCCGCTGAGGCCCAGGTGGTGTGCAAAGCCAAGGGCTCTCAGCTGAAGAGAGAGAGCAAGGCCTTCAGCGTGGGCCTGTCTGACTCCAGAGCCTGTGAGGGGAGCTCCGCCCCAGGGTGGAGCAGAGGCCACTGTGGTGGGGATCCCGGTGTGACAGGGGGCTGGGCCTGCCACCCCATAAGACCCTTCAAGACCCTGTGTCTGAGATGCTGAGACACAGGGACTCAAGGGCAGTTCAGATGAGGCTTAACAGACACAGGTGAGCTTCTGGTCTTTAGGGCATGTGTGGTTGAGGAAGGAACTCCCTGGACGAGGAAGGGGTTACTAGTAAAGTGCAGCGCAAGGGGGAGGAGGGCCAGAGAAGGTCTGGAAAGGGCAGCAGACCAACCTGATTTACCTCCGGGCAGTGGCGCCCACGTGCTGTGATAAGCGGGGACACCTGGTGGCCGTATGTAGGGTCAAGTGACCAGGTCACTCAGCTCTTCCACTTGTTCTGGCCTGGAGCTAAGGCTCCCCTCAGTCCTGTGACCTTTGCCTCTTGCTATCACTCCTCCCTGGCCACCCCACCGGAGCTCCAGAAGCAAGCAGCAGCTGTGCCAGCCGAGGCCAGAGCGAACCCCAGAGAGGCCTGAGTCGACAATAAGCACCCCGTGCGCAAGTATCTGGCTTCCCACATGCACAACCACACTAGGTCCCGTCACCTCCGTGGACTTTGACCTCACTGGCCCCACCTCCTTTGGGAGTCTTATGTGGGGTCTGACCCTGGTCATGTCCCCCCTTCTACTGCTCAGACTCTATGGGGTCCTCCTTTCTCCCGTGACCCCCCACCCTTCTGCAATACGCGTCTTCTCTGCACAAACCAAGCCCTGTCCTCTGTGAGGCTGAGGCAGCTCCACCCCTTCTGGAGAATCTCGCGGCCAGGGGTGGCAGAAGGCTGAGAAGCTGCCCCGGGGAGCAGGGCTGTTGCGCCGAACATATGGAGGCCGAGAAGCAGATGGCGCAGGCCCAAGGGACAGGGCCTCTGAGGGAGCAGGCGTGCGTGCTGCTCCTCGCGGTCCTTCTTGTCAACCGCTCCTCCCGAGGGTGCGGGATAAGTGGGGACACATCTCCCGGGGTCTGAGACTGGTGGAAGGGCTGAGCCAGGCTCAGTTTCCTGCACAGCACAGCTGGCACGGACTTGCCGGGGTGACTCCCAGCTCCTGGGGGTGACTCCCAGACCTCGGGTGCCCCAGGTGGGGTCTGTGCCCTCCCCAGAGCTGAGCAGGCTCATGCCCAGTGCGGGTCCAGCCAGAGCTGGGGGGTGTGACAGTCTCTGGGGCCTCCGCCTGTCCACTTCTTGCCTCCCAAATATAAGCGTCTTGCAGACCCCACTCAGCAAGCCCAGGGGAGCGCAGGGAGCAGGTGCCTGGATACCAGGGAAGTAGCACGAGAAAGAGCCAAATGCCGTTTTCTGTAGTCTGATCCCCATTGCCTGGAGACCAGTGGGCAGCGCGATGGCGTCTCTCTCCTGGCCGGTGTGGGAGGCGGCTCTCCCACAGGGTCACACACGCTGCGCCGTCCTGGCTCCCCGCCGCCTGCCCGCTCTCCACTCCGCCGTCAGCGACTTCCCTGGAGCCACGTGAGCAAAAGCGACAACGTCTCCGCAGGAACCAGGCCTCCCCTGGCGCTGTCTGGGGCGACCACGGTGGCCTCCTCGGGTGACGGGGCTTCTTGGCCTTACTGTTCTCCCACCAGTCGTGACGGGAATAGACTCGGGGATGAGGCTGGACAGAGTCTGCTCCAGAGCAGGGTAACCAGCCAGGCGAAGGCGTCATGTCCAGTCCTGAGGTCAACACAAGTTTTTCACTTCTAGAAACCCGTTTTGTTCTTTTTCATGCCAGCCTGATGGCTCCTGATGGTGCCAGGAGCATCTGGGTGCACAGAGTCCAGTGTGTAGGAGCGTGGGCTGCAGAGGAAAGGAAAGGGTGGGAGCTTGACTGGAGACCCAGAGGTTGTCCTCTCTCCCATCCTGAGTGACCCCCAAACTGTTCTGATATGTCTTCAGCATGTCATGGAGGGCCCCTGGGCGTGGAACGAGGCTGGCCAGGTGTTATGTCAAGAGATGAATTCGTCCTCTGGGTGGGGATGTGTCCTCCAGAGTGGGAGGCTCATGAGGCCCAGATGTTTTCCTTGCAGAAATGCAAGGACACGGCTCCTTGCCTGCCCTGTCAGCAGCTGGGCCCTGAATGGGCAGCGCCCTGGCCTCCAGTAGAGCATGGACTCCCTGCCAGATGGGCAGACTCACCCCTGCCTGAGCGGCAGGCGGAATCAGACGGGGGAGCTGGGCTTGCACTTATCTCTCGGCACCTGGAGGAGGAAATGAAAGCAGCAATTAATTGTACAAGGCGGGTGGTTTGTGCAGCTTAAGTTCAGATAAAAGTTTAATTATCCCTAAGCCCTAATACAAATTAATTAGCCTTCCATGTTAGGAGGGTAAGCGTCTCTGCTCCTGCCACAGCCCAGGCATCACCGCGGATTGCCGAGGATGTGCTGGGGGAGGGAAGGCAGCCGAGAAGCAAGGAGGCCAGAGAGCGGCCCCCGCCTTGGCTTCTGCTGAGGCTAAGTCTGGGTGAGCCCCAGAGGTCGCCTGTACCTGGGAGGTCACCTCCCTCCAGGAGGGACTCTTTTGTCCCTTATTTTCCCTACTTACAGAGCTGGGGAGGGGGTAAGAGGGGGCAGCGGAAACCTTGTTTGCCTGAGAGGAGGAAGATAAAAAGGAAAAAGGTTACGCCTTGAGTTTATCGTAGGCCGTGACCTTTTTCTAGTTCTTCTCTCTGACCCCTCTCTTTCCTCAAATTCCACAAAGAAAATGGGTCATAGATGCCATTAGGCCTTCGAGAATCCTCATCAGCTCTCCCCTCCTCAGCACTCGAGCCCGGGGGGCTACGAGACAGAGGCCACCACCCCGGGGTCACCACCACATGCTCAGCACTGGTGATGAGTGTCCCCTGCGCAACAGGCCCGTTGTCTTTGCCCCGGCATGCAGGGTGGCCTCGCTCGCTCACCCACCCATCACGAAGTTTGTTGGGGTGCCGCAGCTGGGAAGAACAGGCCTGGAGTGTGCTGCTCTGTGAGCTACAGGGGAGCAAAACCAGAAGCAAGAAGTCCAGTTAACAGTCCAGAAACAACAGCGGTCGAGGCCGGGGCTTTATTTAATAAGCACATGTGAGATGCTCACCAGGCTCCGTAATTGAGCACTTTCACAGATAGAACCTCATGGACTCCCTGACAACAGCCCCGTGAGTAGCTGCTACCGTGTTACCAATCAGGCAACTGAGGAGGAGCTGGAGCTGGAGCTGGAGGCCGGGGCCTCTGGCTACACGTGGCAGAGCGGGATTGGCCCTGGTGCTCTGCTGCTGGGTCCACTCTCTCAGCCTCCACACCGAGCTCCCGGTGCTTCCGCCCTGCAGAGGGGGAATAGGGGGTGAGCTCCAGCTGACTGCCCCGAGCCCTCCCCTCCACATCCTCTCTGCCCACCCACACCCCAGAGGAGCGGCTGTGAAGATGAGGCAGGGCCGTGGAGCAGACCGACGGCTCTTTCACCTGGCATGACAGCTCTGTCTTCCTCCTTGAGCGCCCTGAACAAGGACCCCGGACTTGGGGTCCTCAGCCCGAAGGAGGGTTAACCCTCCCTGACAGGGTCCCTGGAGCCCCCTGAAGGAGACATTCCTAGCACAGATTCAGAACATCATTCCCTTCCATCTTCCTCTCCATTCTCTCTTCCCAGGCCAAACATTCCTGCTTCTTTGACTGCATCCCACATAAGCCACAATTCACAGCCCCAACTTCCCCTCTTGGGACATGATCCAGTTAAACAACATCCTGTGGACTGCGTGACGCCTGGAAGGCCACGCTGCACCTAGAGAGGTTCTGCATCAAGAGCACAGTGGGACCACCCTCTCCCTTCTCCTGGACCCCATTAATCCCTCCAGGTGGCCTGGGTTTTTAGCAGCGGCCTTCCACGGGTGGCTGTGTTGAAGTCAAATCCCCCAGTGTATTTAACATGGACGGCTTGTGAGCTGGACTCTCCTGTTAACTATCTAAGTCATTGATTATTTGAATCAAAATGCTATCATTATTTTTCTTTGTTAAAATGAATCTGGTTGGTTTCACCCATGATTACAACCTGTTATAAATCCTTTTGACGCCTAAAGACCTCAATTCACAGCAACTCTGTCATTTAGAAATTTAAAGAACTTGCTGAAAAATAATCAGCGGTAGCCTTATCATCATCATCATCATCATCATCATCATCATCTCCATAGAATCCAAATGGAAGAAGGTTAAACACAGATAATAATTTGTTGGTGCACAGAGTCTTAGGAGCAACTAACCACAAGAAAGGCAGAAATAAAGTCCATGATCAGAAGTAGGACAGGCATTCCATCAACTTCCCCCACACCCCCCCCATCTCCATGTGTCAATCTCCTACCTCTGTAACTACCGTCTGGCTCTTCCCCGTGGCAGAAAGCCGGGCTACCAGCTGCCCCAGCACTTTGTTTGTTGAAGATCTTCTTTGAAAGAGCTTAATCTGGTCTCAAGGGCAAGAATCCAGGAACAGGGTAAATTTGTTGCACATCCTTAGCCAACAGGGGAATGCAAATCAAGCCCTCACACCCATGAGGTTAGCTAGAATCAAGAAGACACAGTAGTAACAAGTATTGGCAATGATAGGAAGAAATGATTGCTGGGGACTATAAATGGAATCACCACTTTTGCAAACAATTTGACAGTTTCTCAAACTGTTCAAACATAAAGTTACCTTATGCCTCCCAGAGAAAGGAAAACATGTCCACACAAAAACTTGTACACAAATTTCATAGCAGAATGTATTCATGATAGCCAGAAAGTGGAAACAACCCAAATAGCTGTCATCTGAAGAACATATAAACAAAATACAGTATATCCACGCGAGGGAATATTACTCAGTCATGAAAAGGAATGGGGTATGAAAGCTGCTACTACACGGAGATCTGAGTGCACTGTGCTAAGTCAGACACAAAAGGCCACTTGTCCTATGATTCCATGTATAGGACGTGTTCAAAGTGAGGACATCTATAGGGACAGAGAGTAGATCAGCGATGGTCCAGGGCTGAGGGGTGGAGTGTGAAACGGTCATAGACTGTTAATGGGAACAAGGTTTCTTTCTGAGGTGATGAAAATGTTCTAAAGTTAGAACGTAGTGATGGTAACACAACTTGAGAAATACACTTAAAAAACCATTGAATAGTACAATTTCAGTGATGAATTTGATGTTTAATAACATATCTCAATAAAGCTGTTAAAAAATGAATCCAGGAAAGGACTGGTTGATGCCACTTGAGTCCGATGCCCTGTCCAGACTCACTCACTGGAAACAGTGAGAACCAGGGGACGGGGCACATTTGCAAGACGGGGGCAGCTCCTCTGAGAAGCAGCTGCTCTGGTCGGTCCCTGTCAGGAGGGGGCATGAGGGGTGCACTTCCCAGATGAGGGATTATTAGCAGACAAAACAATGCCCACTGCACTGGCTATTTATAGAGAATTTACATTTACCCAAACACACCGATTTTCACAACAACCCTGTCAGTTAAGTATAGAAACAAATGTTATGTTGATAGATGCTCAGGTTAAATAACCTTCCCAAGGTCACTTGAGTAATTAGTAACCCAGTACGACTAGGGTTCAACCACGGATGGGACTCCAGTCTCTTTCAATCATTGGGCCATGCTGCCTCCCTCTGGCTTATGTAAGTTGCAAAATTCTGGAATGTACCACCAGAGACCTAACTTTAGATCACTTCTTTATTCTATTGACTTATTTCCTCTTTCATCCAAGCGGACCCTCTATCCTTGGCTGGCCTAGGAGCACTGTTGGGAATCTTTGAAGTGCCCGAAGGCCACAGATGACACTTCAACCCTAGAATTGTAGCGAACACACTGGTGTTCACGCCACATTCCTCCAGCTTGTCAAGGGTAGAAGGAACTGGGACAGGAACCCAGAGCAATGGCTGTGTACCCAGCTCTGATCCACCGGCCAGTTAACCCTCTCAAAACAAAAAAATAAGGACAATTTGACAAGATGCGTGCTTACTGAGCCAACACAGCTTATTTTTCAAGTGTTCGCAAGCTGTCGCTTAATAATCCCTTCTCGAATTCTGCCAGCAATTTGGTGGCAGAATTGATCGATGTTAAGCCTGTTGGTCTGTGGTTTCTTAGACCTCCTTTCTCTTCTTTAAAAATGCCGGCACAACAGTTTTCTCTCTCCGGTCTCTCTCTCTCTCCTTTTAAGGATTTATTTATTTATGCATACAAGAGCTGGGGTACAGGCCAGAGATGCGGGAGGTGAGAGGATTCACCAGAGACAGAGTAGGGAACAGAACAGGCAGACTGACTGAAATACACTGCTGAGGGGAGCAGCGGGCGAGACAGGAGAGGTCTGCTGTGCCATGTGGTTATCTAATTGGCCTGCTGGGAATGGAACTCATGCTACAGTGGCTGGTGATAGCTTGACAGTGCTGTCTTTAACCCCTGTGCCACGAGGAAGGCCCCCTCTCTCTGGTCTCTTGGTAGTTCTCAGCTGCAGCACGCGTTCCCTAAGAACAGGGCAGTGGTTCTCCAGCCCCCTCTGCACATTCCCCCGGCTCGCTGGGCTGGGATCCAGTGGGGTCACCTGTGATGTGACTCCACGTAAGAGAGCTGGGCCCTCACCTGCACCTGCCTCCCCACCTGAAGCTCTGGTTCCTTCTCACCCGCCTTCGCCTTTGTCCCAGCCCCCCAAGATGAGGCACCTTCTCGGTGGAGAAGACAGAGAACTCCGTTTTCTCTGTCATGTGTGAGCAGCAGACTCTCTGCCCTGGCATGAGGCGTATCTTCCCGCCTTGCTCTTGCTTCTGGTGGATAAAACAGCCTTTCTGTCGTCCTTGGCATTTTCACCAGCCTCCCTCACTCTGAAACGCCATCTTCCTGACACCGTTCTCACGCACGCCTGCCAGGCTTTATTTTCTCCCCAGACACATGCCTGGTGTCCACCTTTCAGACATGTCATCTGGAAACCCCAGATGACGCGATTTGCCTCCAGGGTGAAAAGCCCCTTCTCTTCATTGTTGGGATTTTTTTTTAAGATTTATTTATTTATGCATACAAGAGCTGGGGTACAGGCCAGAGGATTCACCAGAGACAGAGTGGGGAACAGAGCAGGCAGACTGAAACACACTGCTGAGGGGAGCAGCAGGCGAGACAGGAGAGGTCTGCTATGCCATGTGGGTTGCTCCCTGGTTGGCTGGGGGATCAAACTCGTGCTGCAGAGGCTGTGGACAGCTTCACAGTGCTGTGCTTAATCCCTTGCGCCACCAGAGAGGCCTGGGATTTTTTAACTCGGGCCAGTTTGCTGTGTTTTTAGAACTAGACCATGGTTCCAAATTGCCTAGGCACAGGAAGAGCATTCACTGCTGATGGAGCAACTCTCTAGAGCTGCACAGGAGTAGGACACAGGTTACTCTTACTCTCTTCGTTTTATAGACAAGGACACAGAGGCCCAAGGTACACAGTTATTTATGGTGGAGCTGGGTGGGTCTTGAACCCAGATGGTCTAACTCTAGAAGCCAAGTTCTCATCTGCTTCATCGGAGGCCACGCCTCACATCACAGCGGAGGAGGCAAACCTGGATACAGATTCCCCGGGGCGCTATCATGGGCCTTAATGCCAGTAGCACGACTGAGCAAGCTTGAGTCAGGAAAAAGGGTCTGGACACTGAAGGGGAAGGAAGGAAGATCTCAAAACAGGAGCCTACTCACTGAGGCCTAAAAGAGATGACTCCTTCACTCACCAAATCAGCCAACCTCAGACATGTCCTCCACAAAGCCCTTCGGGGTTGAGGAAGTGAGGCCCGTATATTACTGACCACTCATTCCAGCCCCTTCCACATCCTCTCTGGAGCCCCAGGATTCCTGGGTGGCCTCAGGACTAGTGAAGGGAGCCCCACTATTTCAGCAGCAACAATTCCTGGACATACTAAGCTTCTTTGCACTCAAACACCCCGAGGGCATAGAGAGGAGCGAGATGGCCTGGCTTTGGTCAAAGGCAGTCGTTGCTTAATAAGGCCTTTAAATTATCTCAATAAAGAGGAGACTAAACACTTAAATGCTGTGGAGAGTGTCTTATTGATTGGAGGAGAGAGGCTCTGGCCTGCCAGCCCTGGCTGGGTGGGAGCCAGGCCAAGCCAGCCCCAGGGGCTGCTGCCCGGGTGTGAAGTACTTAGGAGAGGCTTCCTGGGCGCCGAGAGGACCCAGCGCTATCCCAAAGTGGCCTCCTGGCTTCAGGGACTGATTTTCAGAGTTCACAGTCTCCCTCCAAGACAGCGTGGTTAGTAGAAAAGGGAGAAAATATAGGGGAGTGGATTTTAATCCTGGCTGAACAGAGCATGGGCCGCCACACGATGTCTCTGAGGCTCCTTCATCACAACACGGGGTGAGAGCACGGAGCCCGCGGGCCTGGTGGCGCTCACATGAGGTAAATATGTAAAAGTGCTTTGTAGATTGTAAATCTCCACGGGAATAGACAGTGGGTTTAGCATAAGTTAGATGTGTTGCTCTTCTGCTTAAAACTCTCCATGGCCAAAAAAAAAAGAACCCTCCTACACTGCTGGTGGGAACGCAAACTGGTCCAGTCACTATGGAAAGCTGTGTGGGGGTTCCTCAGATTACTGAAAATGAGTCTACCATATGACCCAGCGATTTCACTCCTAGGAATCTACCCAAAGGACACAAAAACATTCATTCAAAAGGAAACCAGCACTCCTGTGTTTATTGCAGCACTATTTACAATAGCCAAGAAATGGAAACAACCTAAATGCCCAAGAACAGATGCATGGATCAAGAAGATGTGCTACCTATACACCATGGAATATTACTCAGCAATCAAAAAGATAAACTCATGCTATTTGCAGCAACATGGATGGAGCTGGACGGGATTATGCTCAGCGAAATAAGTCAGAAGGAAAAAGAAAAATATCAGATAATTTCACTTATAGGAGGAATATAGGGGAACCGAACAAAGTGTCAAAAAAGACAAAACTTTCAGGCAAACCATAGATCTGAGCCATCCAGTAGGGGCGAGGGAAGGAGGGGGGTCGGCACAGGGGAGGAAAGAACACAAAGGCCTGTGGTGATGGTTCACAGGTGATGTGGTGGGGGGAGATTTATGAGGACTACACCTGAGGGGAGAAATCAAATATCGTAAACAAAATAACAACAATAAACAAAATAAACAATAACAATAACAATAAACAACAGTAAACAAAAATAAACAATAAGAAAATAATTTTTTAAACATCTAAAATAAATGTCAAAAAATATGTAAAAATAAATAAAACTCTCCATGGCTCCTCACGGGCATTGTGTGATGGGGCCCCTGCCTGCCCCCGCCCCAACCTCCTAATGTGAAATCCCCCTCCCTCGCCGTGCTCCCAACGGCCCCTGTAACTGTCCAAGAACGTGCCCAGCTCCCTCCTCCCTCACAGCGCCCTGCTTTCAGCTCCCGCTGCCTGGCACACTCCTCCCCAAGGGTTTTCCTGACGGGACCCTTTGACCTCAGATCTCAGCTCCAGTGTCACCTCCTCAAGACGCCTTTCCTGGCCGCCTCCAGCCCACCTGGCCCAGCCCCTGTTCCCCTCTCTCCATGGAAACAACCAAGTCCCAGTGTTTCTATGAACTTGCTCATCTTTGGGCCTGCCCCTGCAGGCTGTTGGCTCCACGGCCTAAGGCTCTTGCCTACTTGATTCTCTCCCCGGTGTGTCACAGCCTTGGTGGCCGAGGGAGTGCCGCACAGGCGGGCGACCAGGGCAGCCTGGCCAGCTTCCCCCGGGCCCCGCTCCTCACACCTGTTTGTCTCCCTCTCAGCTATGGAGACATGGTGCCCAAGACCATCGCCGGGAAGATCTTCGGCTCCATCTGCTCCCTGAGCGGCGTCCTGGTCATCGCCCTCCCGGTCCCTGTGATCGTTTCCAACTTCAGCCGCATTTACCACCAGAATCAGAGAGCTGACAAGCGGCGGGCACAGAAGGTAAGCCGCGGGCGCGGGCGCGGGCGCAGAGGCGGCAGCTCCAGAGCGGGGCCTGGAGCGGGGCCTTTCTCCTGGGCAGCCGTCGCTCGAGTGGCCAGGCCTAGGCCTCCTCCACCATCGCTGCACAGAGAGCTCTGGCTTTGGGGGCAGAGCAGCTCCGTGTCCCTGCCTGCCTCCCAGCACCCTGGGTCTTTTATGTTGCCAGCCTCTCTGAAGACTTATCTTCTGGGGGGTGCCCCTCTCTCTCCCCTCCAGCACCTCTATCCTACCTCTCACCCAAGGTCAGGGTTCCCCACCCCCATTCCCTGCAGGCCATCCCTAAATAAAAGTCTTATCTCTCTCCCTATTCAAGTCAGCTGGCAAACATGAGCAATATCTGAATTCATTATGCAGCCCTGAAGAAAGGGGGGCGGAGCCAGGGTCTTCTTTCCAAATCAAGGAGCATGAGGCCCTGGGGCGCCAGAGGTCCTGGAACAACACCGCCCTCAGGGGCTCAGGCTGACTCTGGTTCTGCACAGAGCAGATGAGCTTCAAAGGGATGCTTAGCAACTACAGGAGCCTAAAGCTGTGCCCACGGCAGAGCCCCACCAGGCTGGGCTGGATGCAGCTCCTGCAGGACCTTACCTCAGCAGTGCTCATGCCCCTGCAAAGAATACAACAGTGCTCCTTCCTCCTGGGGCTTTGCAAAGTTCATCCCGTGTGATTAACACCCAGAAGGAAATTTGTCTAGGGAAAAATGAAATGGCTTTCCATTGTAAAAAAAATTAAAAAATAAAAAAGACCCAGAAGGCATCAGCTTTGGCCTATTCCTTCCGTAAAGATGAGGCTCCCTCCATCCCGCAGCTGTCTGCCCTTCCTCCCTCTCCCTCTTCACTCTCCCTTTGAAATCAGTGTAAATATTTACAGTGTTTTCACCTAGCCTGGATTCTGCCTCTCCTCAAGGTTGCTCAGCCCTGTCTGTTTCACCTTGGGCTTCCTGTGAGAAGGGAGAAAAAATATACACAGGAAAACTCCTTGCTTCAGCTCGGAATCTCTCTCTTCCAGGCAAGGCAGGCAGGGCCCAGGACTCAGAGGGGTGGGAGGGGAAGGCCAGGGAAACCAGAGGTCGCTCAGACCTCATAGGCAGGACCTGTCTAGCCACAAAGGTAAGCTCCAGCCCACCCCCCTGGGTGAGGGAAAAGCTCAGTAAGAAGTCCTCGGCCTCTGCCGCTGTGACTAGTTCGCTTGGGATTATTACCGAGGTGCCTCCAGGGCTCTTTTCTTTAGCATATGTGTTCTCTGGCCCAAGTGCACGGAGATCAGGAAAGGACTTCTAGCTGTGGACAGACAGAAGGGGACTTTGGGGTGGGGGATTTGGTCCCCATCTCCATTCTGGTGCCTACGTACATGAAAGCTAGCTCCAAAATATATGCTACATATAATAATGCACAATAATAAAACTTTTTCATGGAAAATTTTACTTAACTCTATCACCTGTTATTGCTGCATCCACCACCAGAGTCAAGAGGCTGAGTAGTTCCATACCCCCTCCTGCCCTAGCGCCTCCGCTCCAGGCCTAGTGCCTGGCAGCTGTTGATCTGGCCTTCATTTATAAAATGTCCTCATTTCAAAATGTTGTATATAGTGGACTCATACAATGGGGAGACTTTGGAGATGGGCATTCTCATTCCATGTGGCTGCTGGACATGCATCCAAATTGTGTGCCTCCCTCATGCCATGCTCTTTACTGGACAGCAGGATCCCATGGTAGGATGCACAGAGTCTGTTTAACCATTCACTTGGATGGTTGCAGTTTGGGATTATTATACATGAAGTTGCTACGAACATCATGGATGGAGCCCTCACTCACTGTAAGGCTCTGTGCCAGCTACTGGAGATAAAAAATATGCATAATTGGGCCTCCCTGGTAACACAGGGGTTAAAGTCTCAGCATTATCAAGATATTGCCAGCCACTGCAACATGAGTTTGATCCCCGGCCAGGATGCTGACCCACATGGCAGAGCAGACCTCTCCTGTTTCGCCCGCTGCTCCCCTCAGCAGTGTATTTCAGTCCATCTGCCTGTTCTGCTCCCCACTCTGTCTCTGGTGAATCCTCTCACCCCCCACACGCACACAGACACCTCTGACCTGCACCCCAGTTCTTGTATGCATAAATAAATAAGTCTTTAAATATATATATGCATAAGCCACTGACTGTGGCCTTTGGGAGCTCAAAGTCAAGCCAAGACTCCTCACCAAATTTCATATGCCCGGTGTGGTTCCATATATATATTGCAAACCTCTTTATCCTGTGTAGGAAATGATTAAACGATACAGTGCATTTGATATGACAATCTGTTGCTTTAATAGAGCCCAGGGTAAGATAAGATTAAAAGAAGTGCCACAAAGGAGAGCAGGAGAATCTTTCATCTCTGGAAAGTAATGAAGACAGACCCCAGATACGAGAAAGGTCTGGCTCTAAGTGGTGCAATCAAATTATATAAGGCTCTAATGAGTTTGACACAATTGGATTTCCATATACAGTTCTCAACACCCAGCTCTCACCCACAGCAAAACAGCCAGCGTCCTCCAGCGACCAGGGCCTTGCTTGGATGTAGACATCTAGCTGGGGGAGAAGGGGGGTTGCAGCAGGACCCCCAGAGGAGAATCATTCTGGACCTCGAGTGGATGCTCTTTGCTCAAGAAGTGGAAGGATGGGACCCAGCCTCCCCTGCGGGTTCTGCCCGGGAGGGATCGCTCCTCCTCAGATTCGCAGGCAGCTCTTCCAGCACCGAGTCCTGGCTTCTTCCCCCGTTTAGAAGTCCAGGCCGGGAGCTGAACTGGCCTGCAAGCACGAGCTGGCCATGGAGATCGTGTCCCTGCGTCCCTGGTCTCCTCTCGTCAGGTTAACCTGCCACAGGCTCTCAAGGGGATCTTGCCCGTGCGTGGGGCGGGTAACAGCAAAGGAAAACTGCCACAATCTCCCCCATCTCTTCTCCCCAGAGTGCTCGCAAGGGTTCCTTCCCCAACACCCGGAGGAGGGACCCCTGCACCAGGAGGCGAGGGCAGCCGGTTCTGTTCCCAGGAGCAAGGACCTGCAGAGGGTCTAGATTTAGAGCCCAGACCTCAAGTTGCATGTCTTTAAAGGAGCAAGAACCCCTCCAGCCCGTCCTTTCTGCCTCTCCCAAGACGCCTGCCCAGGCTTCACTCTGGGTCTGTGCTGCCGTCATGGCGACGCTCATTAAGGTTATTAGGAAGAAGAGCAGTCGGCCTGTGTGAGCCTCCAGCCTCTCCCCTGCCCCCACAAGCGGGTGGCGCTTGTATTGGGAGCTGGTGCCCGCCCCTGCAGGAGCCCCGCAGTCCCCCAGGTCCGGCTGGGGCTTCTCCCTTCCTAGTCAGGGCCAAAGCGGCGCAAGAAGCTGCCTCTTACACGTTGAGGCCCCGTCATGTGCACACACGACTGGCTCATCCCAGGGATGTGCACCCACCATAAGATGCGCATGCACTGGGCCTCCCTCGTGGCTCAAAGGGTTAAGTCTCAGGACTATGAAGCAATCTGCAGCCACACAGCATGAGTTTAATCCCCGGCCAGGGAGCTACCCACATGGCACAGCAGACCTCTCCTGACTCGCCCGCTGCTCCCCTCAGCAGCGTATTTCAGTGGATCTGCCTGTTCTGCTCCCCACTCTGTCTCTGGTGAGTCCTCTCACCCCCCACATCTCTGGCTTGCACCACAGCTCTTGTATGTATAATAAATAAATAAATAAATCTTAAAAAAAAGGAGGGCCTCCCTGGTGGCGCAAGGGCTTAAGCACTGCACTATGAAGCAATCCGTAGCCTCTGCAGCATGAATTTGATCCCCGGCCAGCCAGGGAGCAACCCACATGGCACAGCAGACCTCTCCTGTCTCCCCTCTGCTCCCCTCAGCAGTGTATTTCAGTCAGTCTGCCTGTTCTGTTCCCCACTCTGTCTCTGATGAATCCTCTCACTCCCCCACAATCTCTGGCCTGTACCTCAGCTCTTGTGACCATAAATAAATAAATCTTAAAAAAAAAAAAAGAAAAAATAGACATACACTGACAGGGCTGTGCATGAATCCACTCCCAGAGAGACAGGCAATTGTCATTTTTAATTTAAAAATTACCAGGCACCAAGGGCATATCCATGAGCAAACCCACCCCTGCCCTCTAAATCTGGCAAACCCACCCCTGCCCTCAAGGGGTTCAGGGGTGAGGGGGCCGTAGCAGGGTGAGCAGGCACAGAACACCTTAGTGAGAAGTGCTGAAGAGGAACCACTCCTCACTCTCCTCCTGGTTGACCCAGATGTGGGCACGAGATGTGGGCACCTGCCGCGTGCAGAGTCCTGCTGGGCCCTGGGTCAGGAGACCCTCACAGGGGCTTAGAGCCAAGAACCGCTCCAACAGGACACGGAGCAGATAAAGGGCCCAAGGCTGTCGGGAGGAGGGAGGACTCTGGCGAGCTGCAGTTCTCCTGCCTGGGTTACAGCCCGGCTGGAGAGATGCGTGGAAATCCCTAGAAACTCTGACGTGACCACGCTGCCCAACGGGGGTTCACAGCCTCTCAGACCCAGCCCCGAGGTCCCTAAACAGAGATCCACGAGGCTGGGAGGAAGCAGGGGAACCCCTTCATCACACGTGCCCTGGGAACACACCCCACGGGGACGGCCCACCACTGCAGGCTTTGAGGCCTTCCTGTCTTTTTCGCGCCTCGGTCTCCCTCACCCTTCTTACCCCTGCCACCCACAGAAGGCCCGCCTTGCCCGGATCCGTGTGGCCAAGACCGGCAGCTCCAACGCCTACCTGCACAGCAAGCGCAACGGACTCCTCAACGAGGCGCTGGAGCTGATGGTAGTGTCGGGGCCTGGGCTGGGGCAGGAGGTTGAGGAGGGGCCTGGGCTGGGGCAGGAGGTTGAGGAGGGGCCTGGGCTGGGGCAGGAGGTTGAGGAGGGCCCTGGGCTGGGGCAGGAGGTTGAGGAGGGGCCTGGGCTGGGGCAGGAGGTTGAGGAGGGGGCCTGGGCTCGGGCAGGAGGTTCAGGAGGGCCCTGGGCTGGGGCAGGAGGTTCAGGAGGGCCCTGGGCTGGGGCAGGAGGTTGAGGAGGGGCCTGGGCTGGGGCAGGAGGTTGAGGAGGGCCCTGGGCTGGGGCAGGAGGTTGAGGAGGGGGCCTGGGCTGGGGCAGGAGGTTGAGGAGGGGCCTGGGCTGGGGCAGGAGGTTGAGGAAGGGGACCTGGGCTGGGGCAGGAGGTTGAGGAGGGGCCTGGGCTGGGGCAGGAGGTTGAGGAGGGGCCTGGGCTGGGGCAGGAGGTTGAGGAGGGGCCTGGGCTGGGGCAGGAGGTTGAGGAGGGGGCCTGGGCTGGGGCAGGAGGTTGAGGAGGGGCCTGGGCTGGGGCAGGAGGTTGAGGAGGGGCCTGGGCTGGGCAGGGGTTGAGGAGGGGGCCTGGGCTGGGGCAGGAGGTTGAGGAGGGGGCCTGGGCTGGGGCAGGAGGTTGAGGAGGGGCCTGGGCTGGGGCAGGAGGTTGAGGAGGGCCCTGGGCTGGGGCAGGAGGTTGAGGAGGGGCCTGGGCTGGGGCAGGAGGTTGAGGAGGGGGCCTGGGCTGGGGCAGGAGGTTGAGGAGGGGGCCTGGGCTGGGGCAGGAGGTTGAGGAGGGGGCCTGGGCTGGGGCAGGAGGTTGAGGAGGGGGCCTGGGCTGGGGCAGGAGGTTGAGGAGGGGGCCCTGGGCTGGGGCAGGAGGTTGAGGAGGGGCCTGGGCTGGGGCAGGAGGTTGAGGAGGGGCCTGGGCTGGGGCAGGAGGTTGAGGAGGGGCCTGGGCTGGGGCAGGAGGTTGAGGAGGGGCCTGGGCTGGGGCAGGAGGTTGAGGAGGGGGCCCTGGGCTGGGGCAGGAGGTTGAGGAGGGGGCCTGGGCTCGGGCAGGAGGTTGAGGAGGGGCCTGGGCTGGGGCAGGAGGTTGAGGAGGGGCCTGGGCTGGGGCAGGAGGTTGAGGAGGGGCCTGGGCTGGGGCAGGAGGTTGAGGAGGGGGCCTGGGCTGGGGCAGGAGGTTCAGGAGGGCCTGGGCTGGGGCAGGAGGTTGAGGAGGGGCCTGGGCTGGGGCAGGAGGTTGAGGAGGGCCTGGGCTGGGGCAGGAGGTTGAGGAGGGCCTGGGCTGGGGCAGGAGGTTGAGGAGGGGCCTGGGCTGGGGCAGGAGGTTGAGGAGGGGGCCTGGGCTGGGGCAGGAGGTTGAGGAGGGGCCTGGGCTCGGGCAGGAGGTTGAGGAGGGGCCTGGGCTGGGGCAGGAGGTTGAGGAGGGGCCTGGGCTGGGGCAGGAGGTTGAGGAAGGGGCCCTGGGGGGGCAGGAGGTTGAGGAGGGGCCTGGGCTGGGGCAGGAGGTTGAGGAGGGGCCTGGGCTGGGGCAGGAGGTTGAGGAAGGGGCCCTGGGCTGGGGCAGGAGGTTGAGGAGGGGGCCTGGGCTGGGGCAGGAGGTTGAGGAGGGCCCTGGGCTGGGCAGGGGGTTGAGGAGGGGGCCTGGGCTGGGGCAGGAGGTTGAGGAGGGGGCCTGGGCTGGGGCAGGAGGTTGAGGAGGGGGCCTGGGCTGGGGCAGGAGGTTGAGGAGGGGGCCCTGGGCTGGGGCAGGAGGTTGAGGAGGGGCCTGGGCTGGGGCAGGAGGTTGAGGAGGGGCCTGGGCTGGGGCAGGAGGTTGAGGAGGGGGCCTGGGCTCGGGCAGGAGGTTGAGGAGGGGCCTGGGCTGGGGCAGGAGGTTGAGGAGGGGCCTGGGCTGGGGCAGGAGGTTGAGGAGGGGCCTGGGCTGGGGCAGGAGGTTGAGGAGGGGGCCCTGGGCTGGGGCAGGAGGTTGAGGAGGGGCCTGGGCTGGGGCAGGAGGTTGAGGAGGGGCCTGGGCTGGGGCAGGAGGTTGAGGAGGGGGCCTGGGCTGGGGCAGGAGGTTGAGGAAGGGCCTGGGCTGGGGCAGGAGGTTGAGGAGGGGCCTGGGCTGGGGCAGGAGGTTGAGGAGGGCCCTGGGCTGGGGCAGGAGAGAAAGGAAGGTCTGTTTTCTCTTACGCGGGCACCAGCGCTCCCATCCCGGAGCCCAGTTTGCACGGTGAGAAGGGTATGTTTCAAATGTTCCCGTGGTGAAAGCCCCCGCCTATGTCTCCCACAGGATCATCAACACTAGGGCCTTCTGGCTGAAAGCTAATACGGTATCTAGTGCCCCTAAAACTTGGCTCATTCAGGTTTTCGGGTGTCTTCCTACCTTCTGTGGAAAACGAAGAGCTGGAGAGAGGAGGACCCTCCCGCTCTGTCTCAGTCTGGCCTTTGCTTACTAGGGTACCCCGGAAGAGGAGCAGATGGGCAAGACCACCTCACTCATCGAGAGCCAGCACCATCACCTGCTGCACTGCCTGGAAAAAACCACTGTGAGTCCCTGCCCGTGACCACCTCCCTCCTCGCCCCTGGCCAGACCCGGCCTCAGGGTCACACTCAGTGAGCCCCGGCGCTCACACCCTCGCCTGGGCCCTGCTTCAGAAACATGCCCCCTTCGCGTGGAACAGCAGAGGTGAGGTGTCCAGCAGCCCTCAGGAGGCCGCCGCGGGGGAGATCACCAGGCTGGGGGCCAGCTCTGGGCCGTGGGGCTGGTACCCTGAGTTCTCCCCACACACCCCTACACGGTCTCTAGCGCCTTTTCCCAGGGGCTGAGGGCTGGGGCGCTGCCTATCAGTGTCTCAATCTAGGGGGTCCCCTTTCCAAACCAGGGCGGAGCCTGCGCTAGATTCCACAGCAGAGTAGAAAGAGCTGCCGTCTGCGGCCTGCCCGGGGGCTAGGCTGGCACATCTGTGGGCTCCCCTGCTCGCTGCGCTCCCTTAGAACTGGAGCGAGTGAGGGACGGAGGCAGCGCACCTGCTCCTGCAGCCGGGGGTTCTGCCGGCACCGCCCCCTCCCAGGCGCCCTGCAATCCCCAGGGAGTCCAGACTCTGAAAGGCAGATTGTCAGAACAGCCGTGGTGTGGGGCGCCATGGCTGCCGCGGCATGATGCTTGTGCCTCTCCATCAGGCGAAGGAAGGGCAGTAGGGCCAGCCCCAGACCCTTTGGCAAAAAGTGTGAGGAGCAGTAAGGAGGGAGGGGAACCAAAGCGAAACCCTCTCCTGGAGCTTCCTAGAGACTCCCCCCCTCCCCCCCCCCAGTGAGCCTGCAGTCGGGCTCAGCGCATGAAAGAAGGAACTTTCTGCACGTTCCTACCCTGTCCTCCCAGCTGCTGAGGAATAGACATTAGACGACGCCTAAGCTGAGCCAGATGTGGCCGCGTGGATGGAGTTGAAGCTAATGAGAATTTCCAAAGTGGAAACGATCGTTTCCAGGATCGATCAGCTCCTGCTCCGAGCCCAGCCCCGCGCGTGCATGTCTAGGATTTCCCTCAGCGACTCCGAGCTTGCCAAAGGGGAGACCCAGGCCCGACTGCCCTTTCCAAGTTGCACGTGCTACGTGGAATGCGTCCGTGGAAAGGACATGGTGGAAACCCCGGGGTGGGAGGGCTGGAATGTTGGCATTGGAGAAATGGAATTTGGGACTGGAGGGCCGGAATGCTGGCGCCCAGGGGGTGGAATGCGGAGCTCCAGGGAGGAATGTCGGTCCCGGTGGTGCTGGGGTTCGCTGGAATGCTGGGCTTTAGGGGAGCAATGTCGGGAGGGAGGAGACCGAACGTTGGGTTGGATGGAGTCGAGCCAGGGGTGGACCGTGGGGCCGGGAGAAGGGGCTGGAATGCTGGGATGGAGACACTGAATGTCACGCCGAGCTCGGGAATGCCGGAATGTACAATCAATGGTGTTTTTATCTTCTGTTGGCATGTTGTCCCGTAGGGGTTGTCCTATCTTGTGGATGATCCCCTGTTATCTGTACGAACCTCCACCATCAAGGTATAACTTTTTAAAAATTCAATTACTGTTGTTCTCTCTGGTTCTTCTGAGTCTGTGGATGCCTCTCTTTTTAGTCCCCGGTCTGACCCTCTGCATGTGCTGTTGGTTCTCCCGGGCTTACCCCACCTCGCTGTCACGCCTAGTACCAGCTCAGCCTTCCAGTTTTGTGTGTGCTGAACTACGCAACTGCCTTTCTGATTCCTTCTCAGACCTCCCCAGGGGCTCGGAGGGGGTGGTGGGACATGGCACCGGCCTGGGATCCTGAGTGTCCACGCTCCCCACTGCCTGGCCTCCCCAGCTCCACGGGGGCTCCGGGGGTTGGCTGCCGGGGCTGGTCTCTCTCTGACAGTTTCCATGCTCCTCTTTGCAGACCTTCTCCCCACTCTCACAGCCTTGGCCGGACCGCTAACGCGTAGATTCTTAAGTAGCCTTGGCCAAGCGGCCATTCTTTTCCTATTCTGGGTTCGGTTCCACCCCACCCTCATGGCATCCAGTCAGAAAGCTCTTAACAGTCCCCCGCCAGGCTTACACTTGACTTAGGGAATTCCATGTCTCCGGGCATATTAAGGATCCGTGTCCCACAATCAGTGGGGGTGGGGAAACAAAACAATAAATCACATCCCTGATCATTTGACCCCAGCAAAGCTCTCCCAGTTCAACGAACAATCCAGCACCTTTGAAAATGTATGACTCACCCTCGCCCAAGATTTATAGGGTCTCACCCATAAATCCAGGGAGGACTCCCTACCCTACTTGCCACCCATCACCAGTGACTCCCTACAGGACAGTCCCAGAGATCCCGTGCAAAGTAAAGTCTTTGCGTCTGGCCCTGATGATGCCACTGAACCCCCTCGAGTCCTCTGTCACCCTTTCAGCTCAAAGCTGTAGCCGGAGTGGACATGATGTTACAATTTAACAACTGTTGTCCTGCCCGGCAACCTGATGTCCAGGGATGCCCATGGGACTCTTTCCTCTCTCGGTGCCGTGGTGCACTGCCCCTTCTGAATGCTTATCTGTGCCCCAGGCAGCTGGCAGCCCTTCTCTCAAGGCCCAGCGCAGGGTCAGGCAGCCACACAGTGTGGGGGCTCAGCCCCTCCTCCCTTCTCCTTTTCCTACCTCTCCTTCTGCTCCCCACAGAACCACGAGTTTATTGACGAGCAGATGTTTGAGCAGAACTGCATGGAGAGCTCAATGCAGAACTACCCGTCCACCAGGAGTCCGTCCCTGTCCAGCCACCCAGGCCTCACCACCACCTGCTGCTCCCGTCGCAGTAAGAAAACCACACACCTGCCCAAGTCGAACCTGCCAGCCACCCGCCTGCGCAGCATGCAAGAGCTCAGCACGATCCACATCCAGGGCAGCGAGCAGCCCTCCCTCACGACCAGGTGGGTGGCTTCCCTCCCCGGACCCCAAAGGCTTGAGGCATTCCCAGAATTAAACAAACCTCAGCATTAGGAGACCCCATCAGTCCTCGAGGCCTCCCTCCCCCTTATCTGACACATGAGTTCTAGCACACCACTTCCCCCCAGCTTCCTTCTCACCCCAGCAAGGAACCCAAAGACCCTTCCCATTTTTGAAGGCCACTGTAGCAGGCCCACTGTGGGGCGAGATACCAGGGGAAAATTCCCCAAATGGATCTCCCTGGTGCAAAGAATAGACCAAACATTTTCTCAAGGATATAACTTCCACGGCCGTGTCACATATGGTTGTCCCAGACCGACTTCCCCTGGCTTCTCTGCTTGGAGACCACCTCCGCTACTTCCAGTAAGAGGCAAGGGATTTAGAGAAAGCAAATGCCAAATGCCAGGAAATAGGTGAAATCCCCGGGGGAGAAGGTGTATCCTCACGAATTCCAGCGCCCTAATCGACATGACCTTGCAGCGGTCACTGGCGGGTAGTTGAGGAATAACAATCAGGATGGCTGACTACCACAGGCAGGCCAGGAAGCTTAGGCACCCAGGCCAAGAGGATTGCCAGCGGCTCACATCGACTCTTTTTTTTTTTTATCTTAGTCGTTCCAGCCTTAATCTGAAAGCAGACGACGGACTGAGACCAAACTGCAAAACATCCCAGATCACCACAGCCATCATCAGCATCCCTACCCCCCCAGTGCTAACCCCAGAGGGGGAGAGCCGGCCACCCCCTGCCAGCCCAGGCCCCAATACGAACATTCCTTCCATAGCCAGCAACGTGGTCAAGGTCTCTGCCTTGTAAAAGCACTGGACAGAGGGCCAGTGTGGGTAGTGGGCGTGAGGGGGGCTGGCATGTTGGTGGGTGGCCATTGGGACCACTCCCGCCCCCTTCCCCCACTATTTCTGCCTGCCCCCATTGCACCCCTAGCACTGAAACCTGTGCCTGGAAGGAAAAAGAGGCAGCAGAGGGCACCTGAGCTTCACTGCTGCGGGCGTGGACTGAGCCCTGTGATACTGCAGCTCACTGGGCAGAGAAGGGAGGGTGGGGGGCAGGGGATGGGACGCGGGGGATAGAAGGCTGCGTGCCAGGACAGGCCTGGAGGGGGCCTCAGACCAAATATCAGTTGTTTCTGGACACCCCAGTGAGGAAAATACCAGACCGAGAGCAGCACAGAGGCCGAGTTGTCACATGCAAAACAGGAAGAAAATATAACACTGTGTATTTAAGCACCTTTTTCAAGGCTCTTAATGGATAATATTTATTCATGGGAAAAGGTGGAAAACAAAAACACCAATGGATTTTTGTGAAATGTTTTTCTCCATGGACCCGATACCTTTGAACCAAAACAATGCATTTTGTGAGGGTTTTTTTTTTTTTTTTTTTTTTTTCCTTTTTTAGCAAAAGCTTTTAGGCCAAGAAGTCAGGTACTGAGTTCTCTTTCCAGTTCCCCAGGTGGGTGAGGGCAACTGAGCCGGGCCCCACTGCGCAGTTGACCTTCACAAAGCTGCCAGGTGACCACACAGCAATCCTTACCCTCTTTGTCTGTCTGTCCTGTCTCTGCGTCTCTGTCCCTCTCTGCTTCACCCGGCTGTTTCTCTGTCTCCATGTGTCTCCACATGAGCCTCAGTGATCCTGAGAGCGAGGAAGGCCAGGCCCCGGCAGACTCGCCTGGCATTTACACTGTGGGAATGCACTTGTGGAAAGCAAAAACGGGGAGAGATTAGGGATGAAGGAAGTCCACCTTCTAGAACAAAGGGCTTCCTTGGTGGTTGGAAGCACTGATGTCTGCAGTTTCGGTTTCTGGGGAGGAAAGGGTATGACTGGATTGGTCACACTGGGATCTTGAAAATGGAAGCAGCCAACACCTGAGAAGCGCCGCCGCGGCTGGTGTGCCAGAGAGGGGAGCAGAAGCGCTGGAATCACAGCTGCGGCCGGCCCCTGTGGCCTCTTGCTCTGTCCCCCTTTCGGGACCCACCACAAAACCCATCCAGAGCTCTGCTGAGGGGCCCCACAAACAGTTTCCTACGGAGATGGCGCTGGCGTGGGAACCGAGCTTCTGACTTCCCGCGCCTGAGGCAGCTCCCGCGCAGAGGCTGCAGAAGGCGAAGGCTGGGTGCCTCACGAAGGATGCTCCAAAGTGTGAAAGCAAGAAATTCTAGGCGATTCTTAGATGCCTTGAGGTCTGAAGAGTCTTCAGGCCTGATGTGCCTGAAGATGGTGAAAATGGGGGAGAAGCCTGATCACCTCTGTACAAGTGAAGGGAGTGGATGTTATTTCTGGAGAACCTGGAAAATGATCCTATTCCAGTGGCTTGCACCCTGGTGGGCTGGGAACAGCATTTGTGGCATCCTCCGATCCATTTCCACTGCTTACAGCAGAGCAGATGGGCCTCAAGGTTAGTGACAAACCCTCTCCTGCCCTCCCCAACTCCCAGCCTCCTACTTCGATCTCTCTGCCCTGGGCTCTAAGACTCGCAAGCTCCTTCCCCACTCTGCGGCTTAGTGGTTAGCTGTTCCACTGTAGGCCCAGAATTCTCTGCCCACCAGCTAGAAGAGTTTTATTAGCCAAGAACCTAAAACCACCTTTTGTGGACTTCACTATGAGCCCAGCTCTGTTGACCTTATAGGAGCGGGAGGCCCAAAGGAGATGCGATGGCATCTAACCTGAAGGTGGGCAGAAGGGCAGAGGAGAGGAAATCTTCTATCTTTATCTCCTTGTGTTTATCCACACTGACCACTGACTGAGTTCTCTCCCTGGGTGTGGCCTCAAGGATTTCCCCCTAACCTGGGGATGGGTTTTTTCCGGCCGTTTGAGACTATGTCTACATGGGCAGAAAAGCTTTATAACTACAAAGGAATATGTGTGTACACACAACCAACCTAAACGAATCTGAGAACAATTTCTAATCCATTCACTCTGTACACGTATCTCACTAGGGAAGACAGAGGGCTGGGATGGACTCCATTTGGAGGAGGGGCAAAGGACTAGAAAAGGAACGTTTCTCTCAAAAGGTGTGTATTGGAACCAAGATGGGAAGGTCAAAGTATCTTAAATTATACATCACAAGGTCTGAGTGGGGCAGGGAATGAGATGAATAGGAATGTGGCTTCATGCACATAAAGAGTTAGAATAGTAGAGTTAGAATAGTCACTGATCCACTGCAGGACCTATTTGATGGTGCACCAAGAAAGCATATCAGTGGTTCCCATAACAATGAATGAGCACATCTTTAAAATCACGTCCCACACAATAGACTACGTTCTTTTGACCCCGATGAACTGAATGTTTTGTATCCCTTTGATTTCATATCCAAAGCTCACATTATGCCAGTTGCTAAAAAACTAATAGATAATCTTCATCCCTAGCCCCAGTGTAGCCTTGGCCAGGAAAAACTACCAGCTCAACCCTGGTCCAATGGAGGGTGTCAACCCAGGAAATTTAATATTCAATTTCAATTGCATTAGAATATGCCAGACTACGTTGCTAAAAGGCATATGCAAGTAAACAAGTGGGCCAAAGTGTGCTAGAATACTATTTGTTTAGTTAATTGGTGTAGTTAAGTCTAACTCATCGGTGAATAGATGACAAACCAGGACATGAAGGTTTCCTGGGGACAGCGGCTACCTGGTATGACGATCACTTCGGCACAACTGAAGATTCCCAAAACCACCTATTCCACTGAATCCCACTCAGCACTAAAGAGGGTTAAAAAAAAAACCAAAACCAACTTCACAGCTTATCAAGAGTATATGGGAACTAGAAAAGATGAAAGAATATCTAGTTCAATTGCCAATGTAGAAAGCTGAGGCCCAGAGAAATTAAGTGACTTGCTCAAGGTCAGAGCTTAAAGACAGAGCTGGGACCAGAACACAAGTCTCATGGCTGTTAGACTGATGCTTCTCCACTGCACCCACTACCTCTGCGAGCAGTGACGCTTCTGAGATCCATCAAAGAGCACGTGCTATAATTAGAGGCATAGTCTTCAGTAAAGGTCAGTGCTACTTGGACAGAGCCCTTGGAAACCACCAGATTGTGCTAAACCAAACCATACTTTGGAAACCACCACTCCCTGGCTAGAATCAGCTACAGACTCTCAACTCTGTCAAAAATAACTTAGCAAATGAACAGTTGGGCTTTTTCAGTCAAATACTATCTTCTCTCTATGGAGATAGGGCTAGGTCAATGTGACATTTGAAAAGCATAGCTTTTATAGTCCTTCAAATTCTTTGTCCTCTTTATTATAACCTCTGGTGGTAGCAGGTCAAGGAACTATAAACCCTGATTCATAAGAGGAAAAATAGGCAGGAAGAAGCTGAGTGATTTATCCAAAGTCACTTTATGGCAAGTTAGGAGCAGAACTATGATTGCAATCCAGGGCTTAGATATTTTGTCCTGGAATTTTTCCTCCACATCATGTTCCATTACTTACACACCTGGATCTCAAGGGTGGCGATTACAGGAAGGAAGCATTTCCTTCAGAACCCTTAAGCAGGACCTCCAGAAGCGAACTATTTTCATAACTAGTGTCAAGCTCAGGACTAACTGCATTCCCTCACCCCCATCCCCTACCTCTCCCTCATCCCCTACCTCTCCCTCATCCTCTACCCGCTCCCTCACCCCCTACTTTCGTAACTAGTGTCAAGCTCAGGACTACCTGCATAGAATCCTGTTCAAAGACAGATGTTCTCAATGACAGTTGAATACGTTAAGTCACAGTCACGCCAGCAAGTAGGAAAACGAAATTAAGGAAGACAAAGAATTTCAATAGAAGTTAAAGCGGATGGTTAATGCTGACCCATGACTCACCAAGTCCACTCATGGATATGCTAAGGACTTTATCCAGTTTTCAAAGTATGATTCCTGGGGTTCAGGATCATGTCACTTACTTATTAGTATAGAAGCAAGGAAAAGTGTACACTGAAACATTAGGTACCTAGATTTTTTTTTTCCTTGTCTGTTTTCAGACTTTGCAGAGGTAGTGGTTGAAATTGAGCTATTCCTAGATTTTGAGGTTATTAATGAATTCCAGTGGTCCAGGCTCCCTTATTTCAACTACCAGGTAACTACAAGGCAGAAAGAGTCCAATGATGTTTTAACCTAAGGCAATATTAGTTTCCCTTCCAAACTAGTTGGCACGGTAACCAGGACAAATAGGAACCTGAAAGACTTTTACTTTCCCTTTTTGATTTCCTTATGAAATCTCATCATTTGCAAAGCTTTAAAATGACTAGATGAAGGGAAAACATTGTGACTTGCGACCCTTGGAGCCCAAATAGCATCATGAAGAACATCATAAGAACTAAGAGAAAATGGCTATAATGAAAAGAAATAGCTTTAAAGGGTTCCTTTTGAATCTTTTCTATTCAGAATGTTGTTTTTTCTCATCAAGTGTGGGGATGTTTATCTTAGCAGGTTACTTACCTGCACTGGCTGATGTCACTCTACCCAGTGTAGGGCACTGACCCAAGTCTTCGGGGGAGAAGGGGCTCCTTGGACCAATGGACTATTTTACAAACCTAGGAGGTGGGAGGGATGGTATATTTTTGATAATCAAGACATTCCAATGTAATGTTTTCCTTAGAGCTCACCCCCCCATTAATGTTATCGTGAAAACATCAAGTGTGTTCTTTTCTATTTTCGTATAATAAATGGGCTTTGCTTATCAATATCACAATGGCAAAGAAGAAATACTGTACAAAACTGCAGGAAGATAAACGTGTGAAACCTTTCTACGGAAAAAAACTTTTGAGTTTCCTGTCGTCTTCTTTTGAAACTGTAGTGCATATGTTAAAACATGTATATCATTTACAGTACTGAGTCATGTGCCACTGCTGTACCTGATGTATCCAATCTGGATTAAACAAACTATGTGCCACAAACCCTAAAATGATTATGAATGTTTAATGCCATCTGTCCGCCCAAAGGCTCTGCTATACACTAGAAAACAGGGTCCTTTGAAGAAAGAAAGGCTTTCTACCTTGCTAGAGAAGTCATGAAATCTCAGAAGGTTGCTGGGTCTAGCCTCATCTTACCCCACCCTCCCTCAAGGCAAGCAACTCCTGTGTGACATCCCTGACAGTTCTAGACTGCTGCATGCTTAAGCCATGGGTATTCACTAACAAGGAGAGCATTTGCTTGTCAACAGCTTGATTTTGAGGCTTAGCCCTGCATTATTGAAAATCCCCTGTTTGTGTCAGTGCTGGTTCTGCTGAGAATACAATGAAAAGCTACCCCTTCTGCTAAACCAATGTCTCAAACTAAAAAGCAAACAGAATTAAATGTATAGAGGCAGCAGAAAGCTTGGGGATCAGATGGAAGCTCAATTTTTGGTTCTACCAATTACTTGTATGACGTCCTACCACTCACTTTTCTCTTGGCTTCACTTCCTCATCTTAAAAATGGCCGAACTGGATTAGACGTCTTAATGAGCCACTCTAGCCTTAGTGATTCTGACCTAGGTAGTAAAAGCAACAGGCATTTCACATTTCACCATAATGTGGCAATGGAACAGTGCAAAATCCTTTACACTTCCCCAAAACAACCATATCTCAACCAACCAGATCCCAAACTGTAAAATGGAGCATCAGGGAAATGCATGATGCCTAAAGGCCCTAGAAGTTGGCTGTAAAATTCATTTCAATCACTGATGCTCATATCCATATCTCCCACTAGGTGTCACCACAGACCCACAGCTCAAATAATCTTCCAACAAAGTTAACTGGAAACCAGATGTGCGTGATAAGCATTCTTTTTCATTAAAATCACTAACATCAACTGGAACATAGATGCTCGTTCATGGAGGTACAAAATATTCTGCCAAGACAAAGAATAGCTTTGGGATGGAGTTCCGATGTAAAAACCAGACGTTAAGAGGTATTAAATAACTAGTACAAGGTAAAATAAAAAATAGCAGCAGAACATACACTCCACTGCACCAGAACATTCTCAAGTGAACTAAAACCTACCTGTGGTCCCTTGATAGAGGATAGAGACATGCATTTAGTCTAACAATTTCAAAGGAAAGTCATTTCTATACAAAGATAGCCACATACACAAATAGCAGATTCCTTCCACAGCCACCACTGTAAGTGCCTTCCTTAGTTGGGAAGATAATAGCTGTCATTTCCTAGCAAATGCTTATGGAAATGAAGCTACTAGTCTTTTCGTGCGGTATGCATCTGATCACCTCCAGCTTATTTTTCTGTTTTAAAAAATAGAAATGCAAACACAAAGATAAACCTAAAGAGAGAATCCAATTAATTTCACTGCTAATAGGTAATTTCATCTCTAATTAAGATGCTGCAATATCCTAATTAAAATCCCTTAGCAATGAAAAAAAAAAACCCTTTGCAATAACTATGAGCTGGGCTGCATTGTGGGGAAAAGGGCCAGGGGGAAAAAAGGTAGGTTCAATTATATGGCAATGACAGGATTTAAATGTGTAATTAGTCTACTTCTTAATGGCATACTGGACCTAATTATAGATTGCTATTTGTAGTCTTAATTCATTCTAATTTGATACACATACAACATACTTGACACATGTAAAAATAAAGCCTAGCATTGCCCAATCCAAATGATAAGAATCCAAGTGAAACACTTTAGGATTGTTCTGTGAGTGTTGAACAGTAAATGACAATTGCTGTGGATGGTTGCTGACAGCCCAGAGAAAAATGTTCATACTTCTCAGACAAGTATGTACACAGGAAAGAGCTTTCCTTTCTACAAATACATTATCTCCATCCCTAATAGGTTGGCTCACCACAAATCGAATTCGCAGAAAGGTCTGGGAACAAAATATGTGATCGTGAAGACAGCCACAGAGAATAAAGACTGTCACTTCCAATTACATTCTTCAATATCATCATTTATAGGTGAACTATCTTAATGGCTGCTCCCTTGGATCCAAGCATTAGAAATAAAAAGTGGAGGACAGTCCTAGAAAACACAAGATTAGGACACACTGTGGAAGAGTTTGACAAGAATTCCGCCTTCCGAAAAATACTTAGCGCTATAACGTCCCTTTAGCCTACCCAGAGAGCAGGGCAGTTAACCTGGGTTCCACAGTTGGTCTTCAGGGGGCAGTCAATGAGCCCTTTGAAATACATACAATGCTTA